>NW_007254808.1:1840-18504 GCF_000164805.1 Carlito syrichta | reverse complement strand
ACCACAGTAGCTGCCCAGACCTTGGCGATGCCTCAGCAAAGTCTATCTTCGAGCTCCGTGTGAAGAGCAGGCTGCAGACGATGGGATTCGCAAACTCCAGGGTGAGAATCAGTCTCTTTGCGTTCTCCTCGGTGGAGAGTTTCACAGGCAGTGCTGCCCCATCACCATCTTGCCTCCTCTGTATTATTTCTTGAGGGCTTCCTATGTTGCAGGCACGATGTTATTCACTGTTCATGCAATATCGTGTTTGAGCCTCCCAAGATTTTTTAGTGACTGTTTGCAAAGAGGGGAAGGCTGCAGTAACTGCCACACTGTTCTCTCTTTTGGGAGAAGAGAGAAAGTATCCTGTGCCACTCAGGTATAGAAAAGCAGGAGGGTAAGTTGTCTGCATGGTCCAGGGAGCTAGAGGTGGAAAATTATGGGCCAAAGAATTGTGGACAAAGGCCAGAAGAGGAAAGTTTACAGACAGCTGTGTCTTCCACTACTCCAATGTTTGCTTCTAATGGGCAGTGAACATCTTTCTTAAACATGAAAAAGAGGTTCAAGGACCACGGTCAGAAAACTGTTGCTCTGGAAATTGAAAGAAAGTAACACTCATTATTGGATGAATGCAAGTTCAAGGCCTAGCTCAGAAAAAATGCCTAAAATCAGGGCTAAGGAAGGAGAGCAGAAGAGAGATTGAGTTCAAAGTGGCTCACCTGGATCCTGCCCAAGAGATGGGATTCAAGAAGGAGTTCATAAAACTAGGACCACAAATCATTTCCTACAAGGTGCACTCAACAAACTTCATCCTGTTCCTCAAAAAGAGTTCTTTAATCCCTTCCTTTGGTCCTTAAAAGTGGCAGTAAATTCACTCATCAGATCCACTGACATGATTTCAGGGTAAGTGTAATTGCTCGACCTAGATGGTCCTTTCCTTCTTCCTCAGTTATTAACTGGATACATAACATATATGTATATATGTACCTAATATAAAAAAATACTATAAACATATTAAAACGATTGGTTATTAAAGGAACACCTACAAGAAACATTGAGATGATCTCCCTAACATAACAACCTGGAGGAAAGTGGGACTGTCATGTCTATCTGGCAAGATTTTTAATTTCCCAGAGCTCAGCCACTTGGGTGCTGCTATAATGTTCCTGCCAACTCCTCCCAACCATTTCTGTCAGCTTTTTGGGAATCTGACCTCCCTATTGGCCATCTCTGACCTTTCAACTGCCTTCTTAGTGACATCATTCCCCCACCAAACCTACCCCCACCTGGTAGAATCTTGGGGATACCATGGAGTTGCCTGTAAATACATTTGAATCATCGAAAGTGACCAGTGACCAGTACGACCAGTGACTTTCATACTGGACACAGGCACACTTTGGCTTCAGCTTCTCACACAACTTCTAGTACCAACTCCTCATCCCTTATCCCTATAATTGATGTTTCTTTTTCTCTGATGATGTCAAGTAAGAAAAGAGAATTCTAAAGTTTTTCATTAGATTTCACTCCTAAATTCAGTAGCAGTCAAAAGTGCTTGGACTATGAGGCCAAGATTTGACCTAGAATCTAGAGATTTAATTTCAGTTTTGGATTGGATGCTCACTAGCTGTGTGATTATGGGTAAATCATTTACATGACTTGGTGAGACAAGATGTGTTTCCTCAGCTGTTAAATGAAGTAATGACTTTTCATTACCTTTAATCCCATTCTTTTCTAACCTTGAGTTTTACGGGACATGCATAGAAACAATAAAATCAGAGACTTTTTAAGAGGGTGTTTCAAGAGAAGCAATGAAAACCTAGGTGGTGTAGAATACTTGCAATACATTCAAGATGTTTCATCAGTTATATTCTCTTTCAATTAATATTTCAACTTTAGTATCTTAAACTTAGTGATGTACAAAAAGTCATACTTCCATGTTTTGGCACTTCCTGTTTAAACAGGTTAAAAAAAGAAAATAAGGGGAAGAATAGAGAGCATTTGGTAATAAGGTGGTCTATATTCCTGGTTAAGGCAGTTTGGGACAGTTTCATTAAGCACCGGTCAACAGGAACTGACATAGGGGAGAAAATACGAAATGAGGGAAATAATATAAGAACGAGACAGAGATGTTTTAGAAGAGAAAAGAGATAATTTGGGATAGAATGTTGAAGAGAACCAAATATTGTCATGTAGAAACGGCAATGAGTGGAAACCTAATCAGAGGAAGCAAAATGAAACAGGTTTTTCCAGATGCTTAGATTAATGGACTGGGAAGGAAACTAAGGTCAGCATAGAGTAACATTAGGAGATGCCGTCTATCAGAAAAGTTATGTTCAGCTGTTCGGCCCTTCCCTATAGCCTCTCTGAACACAGAAGATTGTTGACAGTTGTTGTTGTTATTATTATTGTTGTTTTCTTATAAAGCAGGATTTATTGAGAGGACAGAAAAGCTGCCACAGTGGGAAGGGACCCAGGGAGCTTACCAGGTTATTACTTTTTAAAAATATTGAACACTTCATGAATTTGCATATCATCTTTCCCAGGGGCCATGCTATTCTTCTCTGTGTTGTTCCAACTTTAGAATTTGCCCCGCCAAAGTGAGCATGACACTGGACCATTTTGAATATAAATCTATTAGAAATATGTTTCAGAAATGATGCTTCTCTAAACCACAAACTAATAAATATGGTTATGTAGAAGGCTATGGAAAATAAATTTGAAACATTTTATTTCTTCCGATTTTTAAACTATAAAGGGTTCTCCTATAACCAATTATTAAATCTTTTAGATTGACTATTAACTTTCATCAGAAGAACAAATTCCTTTTATGGAAAGTAGTTTTAAAGTAAAGGTTGATTTTCATCTTTATAATAATTGTATTTCTAAAACAGAGTACATACCAAATAACCAATAACTGTTTTTTAGACCAAGATTAAAAGGAAATACCTACCTAAGAATAAAAAGTCACATCTCTAATTCCACTTACATCCAAAACAATGTTCTGGAATTATTTGGGTTGTTTAATAAATTCAAGCAATAATTTTTTTTTTTTTTTTTTACAGTTTGGCAATGACATTTTTCTGAATGTTAAGGATGAGTATATCTAGGTTTTGATGATAAATATAAGAAAATTTCATGATGCCTTTTAAATATTCTTTACTGCCTATTAGGCAATGTTATCTTAAATATCCATTCTTACTATGATTCATATCTGTCACTTTTGAGGTAATATTCAGAGATTAAAGTAGAGTGGACCTACTTTACACCCATACTCTTGCTCTCTAGTTTGTGCCAGTTTTTTTTTAAATTCTGCAGGGCCACGTGCCAGTTTTTACTGACACATTTGTCTACAAATAGTATGGCTATCTGTGGTATAGCTATCTGTGCTAGTATAGCTATCTGTGCAGTCATAATGACTATATTTTGCTGCTTGCTACATGCTTTTTACTCACACATCTTGCTGCCTATTTGTACTGGTTAGAAATTCATTCCAAATCAGCTTCTGTTGGTGTGTTGTTTCTTGGTTCATACATTCATTAAAATAGATAGTAGTTAATTTTAGAATACTGCCTATACATATAGCAGAACTACATTTATCAGTAATTGACTATACTTTGATGCTTGCTACATAGCTTGATTTTCAGTAATATCCACATATTCTTTATTGTTCTGTGATATTATATACATTTTTCATAATTTTTCTCTTTGGTCTGTCCAGAAGTTTCTTTCTTCACTTATATAAATCTTATGACATATCACTTTCAATCATCTATGAATATCAACTGTTATTATTATAGAAACCACCTCATAAATAAGTTACCCAAAGGACAGTTTTTAAAGAGTTACTTTTTATTTCACAAAGTTTTTCTTGTGATACAACTCTCAGGCAGTTATACCGACCTAGAATTAGAATCCAGTTTTGATTTTGGTAAATAAGAACCCATTAGACTAACTAGCCTGAGTTACATGTGAATTCTAAAGATGACGATAGTAACAGCTGCTACTACTGTCTAACAAACCAAACAAATGGCCATATTGAAAAATCTATTTCTTCCAGTTTCTTATCTTTGCTCAGAGCAGATTCCTGGCAAGAAAATCAGGCTTTGAAAGCTGATAATGATACTCACATTACTCACATTAAACTTGAACAGGACAATCTGAGCTTTCTGAACCTCAGTTGTCTCACATATCAAAGGAAAATGTTAAAACAATTTCTCGCAAAACCTCCTAGTTCTAAGTCTTCCATGCTAGGAAATAGTTACAAGTGAGTAATAGTGCAGGCTCAGGGGAAAGATAAGGCAGGGAGAAGGGTGATTCGATCTAGGAAGAATGTATCAACAAGACCACATGGGATTTGCATTTGTCTTGTGTACACATTGTCTGTGAAATCGGTTCCTCACAGAAAGACCAAACTGCTCGAGCACTTACAGCCACCATACACTGTTTGGTATTGAGTATCTCAGTGAATATTGGTGTAATAGGCTTATTGATTGCTACACTCCAAAGATAATGCTGTTCTAAAAAATAGGATAAACTAAGCATCCTCATAGGTTTTGGCATTACCTTCTTGTTTCCTACAGATAATTTCCAAAATCCAGCTTCCCTTGGAACTGCCAATTTAATACAGCTTTCTCATCCCGTGGTGAGCAATGCAGTGTCTCTAACAGGAAGAGACACTATTCCAACTGTCTCTGGCACCTTTTTCCAGCCACTCATGGGTGGTGCCTACCTTGACCAACATTCCAGTACAACTATGCTATCTGGGGTTGCTGCCCAGAGTCAGATCTCCACTTCAGTTACCTCTTATTCAGGTCGTTTTGAGTGGGATATCACAAGAAGAACTGGAAATAATTTATCTTCACTCAGTGACTTCACTGTGATTGTCATTGACCAGGGCACAGCTGGTGCTTCCATGCCTATCACAGCCCGGTGTGATACAACTTCGTATGTCAATGCCATGTTCCCTGTGTATCCACCCATGTCTGCCAGCCTTGTTCAAGGGATACCATCCCCAATTCCACATCAGGGACATGGACTGTCACTCCCCTATCAGGAAGGAGGCCAGATTCCTTACTACAATCAAGGTACAGAGTGTCCTCCAGTGTCTGGAGCACTTGTCCCCTACCTACAATACTGTGGGTCTGTGTCATACCCAGGATATAGCACCTCTGCTGCTCAACCACAAATGGTGATGGTGCTAAAGGAGATTCAGTCCATAAATATCCTAACATCAGCCTCCAACTCTGGAAACTACTACACCGTGCCTGCTCCACCCATCACAGAAACACATTTTGAAGGTGAGTACAAACAGTAAAATGGGAGAAGAATAAGCTCACCACACCAAAGGAGGGTAAAGCTGAATCTGACAAGTCGTGAGTCCACAGATAGGTAAAATTTAGTTCCAGACTTCAACCACTACTCGTGCTCTATATTCTCTATTGTTAGACTCAATATGAGAATACCTGAATAAGTGGGAAATGGGACATTATAATGGTCATCTATGCTGCACGTAGGAGAACCACAAAGGTACACCACAGAATACCATGCATTTTGCTGCCCTAGCTGATCAGTTCCCTGGTACCACGGCACTGTCATCAACATTCTTCCCTAATGTGTTGCTTTAGTGTCTTTGGAAAGCACTTCAGGATTATTCTGGTGTTAGTGACACTTTCATGTTTCTTAATTGACACCAGGATTTAAGACCATGTGTTCAGAAATACATCCCGAAGCAAGCAGGATTAGAAGCTGTCCTTACATAATGAATTCATGAGAAAAAACTCAACTCTCTGTCCTAGTTCACAATCCAAAGTCTTCTTACTCTCTCAGGAGAGTGGAAAGAACTGAAAAAACACTATATGAAAATGCTAGGCTTTACAAAACAGTTCACTTTCAAGATTATTTTCACTTTCAGTTTGACTTAACACTGTGAAATACAAAGAAAATTGGCAAACACCAATAAATAACTAGGTAAAACTAAAACAGCCACCACCTATCTCCTAATACAGGGTCTTGACATGGTCCTTAAAAAGAGTTGTCACAAGTGCTCGAGCAACATTGGGAGGTTGGTCCCTGAGTGCTGCATGGGTGTGTAGGGAGAATATCTCACTTACCAGGGAATGACTTGTTTCTTCATTCCTTTCTAGTAATGGAAACATCCCAGGAGATTGAGTCTTCCCTTAATTTGCAAACTTCAAGTCAGACAATTGGTCCAGTAAAGAAGACAGAATTCCCCAAGTCCTATCATAGCAAGGATATCGAAATAAATGAAATTAGTTCATCGCCTGAGCTTGGGGACAGTTTTGTGAAAGCTCCTATCCATGACACTACTAGGATAGATTCCAATCTAGGAAAAAACAGCCTAAGTCTTGAGGCTCAAGGCACTCTTGAATGTGAAATTGAGTCTAGCAGCAGTTTTGCAGATATCAGCACGCTGGCAGAGGATAATTATCTTCCATCGCTCTTCGATTCCTTAAAAGATCTTGACCTGCCCAAAAGGCAGGAACATTCACATAATAGGAATTTGAGTAAGATCATAACCAAGCTTTCCAAGGCTCTGTCTTCCAGAGCCCAATAGAAAATGAAGACTCTCCAGCACTCCCTTTAGAAATTCCTGATATCCGCCATCTTCTGTCCAGCATTGATCCTCTGGTCCCTGAGGAACAACCCTGTTCTGAAAGTTCCAGTCCTCCAGAAAACAACCTAAGTCTTGAGCATCAAGGGACACTTGAATGTGGAATTGAGTCTAGCGGCAGTTTGAAAGACATTAGCACACTGTCAGAGGTTATTGGCCTTCCATCACTCTTCAATTCCTTGAAAGATCATGACCTGCCCAAAAGTACCACAGGAATCAAAACCGAAAATACCAGAGCCATCAAAGTGAATCAAAGGCAGGAAAACTCAAGTGCCATAAAGGGTATCTCTAATGAAGTCAAGAAGAAAAAACGCAACATTTCCGAACCTATTAATGGAGCTCCAGAGGCCAAAATTCGGCCAAAGAACCCCGAGAGCCAGATAGAGGAAGTAGTGGTTGTTCCTACTGTTACAGCCAGTGACAGATCTCCTGCGGATGTGATCAAGCATTCTGACATCAAACCGCAGAAAGCTGCATCTAGCAGAATTAGTCAAACGAAGGAGCATGGACACAAAAAGACTAAAGGAACTGGAGAAAGCAACACCAAGGAATCCGAAGAGAGGAAGCAGTCGGGGAACACCAGCAAGCCAAAAGAGCCGAAACATCCCAAGATAAAGCGGAAAAATAATCTCCCTGTGTTTAGCCCAGAGGACTTTAAAAAGCCTCGAACCGGCCTAGGCATGCATTTGCTGGAGTCTGTGCAGGTTTTCCATCCACTGGCAAAGATGATTGACAAGCAAACTGGAGTCTTTTCCTCCTGGACCCGGGGAAACTCGAGCTACAGCAAAGATGCCAAGCCATCCCTTGCTCTCAGACCACAACTGGATACCCCACAGGAGGGTAAAGATACTAAGCAAATGCAAGGAAAAGTCCCCAGACCAAGCATCAATGCTGAAAATCAGTGGCCACTTCCATCCCAGGACGAGCTTCCACCATGTGGGAAGGTCAAGTTGGTACCTCTGCTCTTTCCAACTCTGGACACGCCTCAAGCTCGACCTGCTCCTCAATGGCCGCAATCTCCAGCCGCACGTAGGCCTGCTGTGCCTTCCTCTGCCAGGCCCGTTCCTCCTAACCCGGCTCAGCCTACTGCAGACAGTCCATCCCAACCAGCTCTTACCCACTCATCTTCAACGGGTCCTGCCAGACCAACTCAGTCAATGTCAACCAACGAAACCCGACTCAGCTCGACAGCTTCAGTTCAACCTCCTATCCCTTGGTCGGCTCCACTTAGGCCCAGTCCCTACAAAATACCACCTCGCACTCCTCTCTACAAAAAGCCTGTTTTCCCTGCTGAGACCAAGTTCTAGCCACCACTCAGGCCTCAAAACCATCATCTACTTGAAGACTTCAGCTGCCAACCAAGGCCTTGGAGGAAACCTACTGTTCCTGAACCAGTAATGTCAACAGCCATCACAGAAGAGCAGAGGCCAGAACGTGAGGCCATGAAGAGGCAGGCTCAACAGAATGTAAAAAGGCCGCCAAATATACCTCTTGGGGGAAAGTGCAATTTTTTGTTCAGAGGGAAAACAATATGGAATTTTCTCAATACTATGGCTATAGAATGTAGACGTTGTGAAGATAGTTGGTATCCTTCTTGGTACCACCTAGTTTTCTACATATTCATAGATACAATTTTTCAATTTAAGTATATTTTAAAACTTAATGAAACTGAAATAGAATCGAAAAGAACTCTTCAGTATGTGACTAATAAAGATTTTCTTGAGTTTTGATATTCTGTTATCTGTAATTTGTCTTTGGTAAATGTGGTGATCAAAGGTGGTGGCTCATGCCTGTAATTCCAGCCCTTTTGGAGACAGAGGTGAGAGGACTGGTTGAGTTGAGTGGTCAAAACCAGTTGGTAAACTAGGTGAGATCTCCTCTCTACAGTAATTGTAAAACATTAGTTAAGCATAGTGGCATGCACCTGTAGTTCCAGCTACTTGGAAGGCTGAGGCAGAAATATTGCCTGTGCCCAGCAGCTTGAGACTGTGGTGACTGAGTATGCCACTTCATTCTAGCCTAGACAAAAAGTGACAGTCCAACTCAAAGAAAAAAAATAAAACAAGTAAAGAGAAAGAAAGAAAGAAAGAAAGAAAGAAAGAAAGAAAGAAAGAAAGAAAGAAAGAATTGAAAGTTGATTTGGAAAACAGGGGAATAGGGATAAGAATTGAGGAAAAAGAAGAAAGAAATAGCCTGGTTCAGGGCTACAATGGCCAAAAGGAGAGAGATGTTATGGGTTCATGAAAGGAATCAGGAATGGAGAGAATGGGAGAAGTCTGACACAGAGTCTGAGGTTAGCACGGAAAGGAAACCATTTAGACAGAGTTTGAGATGGCAGAACCTGAGTCTGGGTTGACCATAAGAAATGTAAAAAATCTCATGGAGGATGACCTCACATCATGGCCTACCAAGGACACATGATAGAAAATAAGGATTAGGACACATCTTCAATAGGTTTGGGCTATGTTAACCATATATTATAGCCAGAAAAGCTGAATACCCCACATAGGGGAATGTACCAGGGGAGTAGTAAGTGCCCCCAGTAATTCTAGGGCAGCCAGTAACCTGGGGACTCAATAGTTAAATTACCATGTTTTGAAGCCTACAGCCATGATACTGACCAGAAGTACTATTTAGGGTAACATTTACAACACACAAAGCCAGTATCACTGTGAGACTCTACTGGTGAGGCTCAGCAATGGGCTGGGGTCACACCACATGAGAAGGGGCAAGGCCCCAAAGTGAAGCTTTAGAGGATCCCAAAGTTCTTTGTGTTTTAAAACCTGTAGCGGCCCACCTGGCTTTCAGAGTACAGAGTTTGGAGGTTGCCGGCCCATAAGACTGTTCTTCTGGAAGGGCCTAAATATTAAGTTGAGGGACCCCAATCATGTCTCCCTCCATGAAACCAGCTTGTGGAATCTTCCTGCCATCAACTGAAGCGCATGAGACAAATTGGTCTGGAGTGTACCTTTCCACGGGATGAGAGAGGTGAGCGCATGTTCACATTGTGTCACCCCCAAAACCACAGGATGCCAGAGCCCAAGAGCCCTAAGGTAAACTTGGGTGGCCTCGAGTCATAGTGCAAGGTAGAGAGGGTTGGGTGTAGTGGTGGGAGGGCAGGAAAGGAATCAAGGGGGTGAAAAGGACGATGAAACTCTACATCACCAACATGGAAGATGAATGATTACTTTAAAAAATTTTTTGAGATATAATTTGCATAACAAAATTATACAATTCAGTGGCCTCTGGTACATTCATGAGTTGGTACAACCATCGGATTGATTACATGTTTCATCCCCAAGAGAAAACCCTGTACCTATCAGCAGTGAGTCATTCCCTCTTTCATCCTCCTACTGGCCCCAAGCACACACCAGTTCTTGTGGATTTGCCTTTTCTGCCAATTCAAATGAATTGAATCAAATGTGACATTTGGTATCTGGTTTTTTCCCTGAGCAGAACAGCTTAAAGGTGTAGTTATGCTCCAGTGAGTGTCAGTATTTCCTTCCATTTCATTACTGTATGGTATTCTATTGTATTTCTATACTCCATTTGCTTATCCATTCATCAGTTGCTGGACATTTAGGGGGCTTCCCCTACTAAGTTACATTTATTGAGGTTTTATTCTCTGCCAGTTATCACCTGGCTAAATTCATCCCATTGTAGATAAGAAGTAGAGTATATTAAGAATTTGCTGAAGATTTACAGCTAGAAAGTAGGAGAGCTAGGATTTGAACTCAGGCATTTAGACCTCAGAAACAACAGATTCACCACAGAACATTAGAAAGATACAAAAGGGGGAAACTCACCCATTTCCCTGGGTTTCAAATACATCCACCTCCCTTCTCCCTTAGAGACACCTACTTTTGCCACTTTGAAAATCAGTTCAGGGAAATTATTGATTTCTACCCCAACTTGATTGTATCATGAGTGACTGAATAATCTGTCCTACTGATTTGAGATATCTGTTTATGGTGTACTAAATTCCCATATGTATCTGCATTACTGGATTAATAATCCTGGTGTTTGGCTTTTTATAGTCACCATTTCTCTAGAATACTTTTATATCCTTTTGATTTTTAAAATGTTTTACTTGTTTTTAAGACATTACCCATTATGTCCATTCATTTTTCTTTTCTTTATCAGTTTATTTCTGATTTAGTTATTTATTGATTTTGAGTTGGGGTTTCACACAGTTGCCAAGGCTGGAAAGCAATGGCACGATAAGGGCCATCCAAAGCCTCAAACTCATGCACTGAATCAATTCTCCTGCCTCCGCCTCCCTAGTACCTGAGACTACAGGTATGCATCACCACACCAGGCATGGGTGTGTGTGTGCATGATGCGGTCTGGCTGTGCTGTCCAGGTTAGTCTCAAACTCCTGGGTTCAAGCTACCCTCTCCCCTCAACTTCCGCTGGGGTTACTGGCATGAGCTGCCTTGTCCAGTTTGTTTAACAAAGTATCAAAAACATGATGACTTGCTTTTAAGATTTCCTGATTGTGCCCCCTTTCCTGACTTTTGTTCTTTGTGTTTGTTGTTCCTCCTGAACAGTTTCTCCTCGGTGATATGCTTCATCCCAGAAAGACACTCTGGCTTCTCAGGTTCAAGAATGTAGAGGGGCTAGGCTGCTTCAGCCCTTCAGATTCACAGGGCATCTATAAGAAGGTATTGATCAGAGGGTGTAGATAAAAGTGCATCAATCAGGGGATACTAATACAAGGGCATCCATCAGAGAACATCAGAGTATATTGATCAGAGGGTATCTATCATAGGGCAGCATCCAGAGGGTATCCATCACAGGATATCCATCAGAGGACATCCACCAGAGCACATCCATCAGAGGTTGTTCATCAGAAGTCTTCCATCCGAGAACATCCATCAGAAGGTATTGAGCAGAGAGCATTTATTAGAGAGTAATCATCAGTGGGCATCCATCAGAGGGCCTCCTATACAGGGTGTTGATCAGAGGGGAGAGACTAGAGGGCATCAGCTGGGGTCATCAATCATAAGATACAGATAAGAAGGCATCAATAAGAAGGTATTGATCAGCCGGGCTCGGTGGCTCAGCCTGTAATCCCGTGCCTTTGGGAGGCTGAGGTGAGTGGACTGCCTGAGCCCGTGGGTTCGAGACCCGCCTGGACAGGTGAGACCTTATCTCTACAATAAATAAAAAAAAATTAGCTGGGCGTGGTAGTGCATGCCTGTAATTCCAGCTACTTGGAAGGCTGAGGCGGAAGGATCGCCGGAGCCCAGTAGGTCAAGGCTGCGGTGGCCGGGAGCGGCCACTGTACTCCAGTCTGGGCGACAGAGTGAGACTCCAACTCAAAAAAAAAAAGAAGGTATTGATCAGAGAATATAGATCGAAGGACATCAATCAGAGGGTGCTGACAGGAAGGTACCATCAGAGGGTATCCACAAGCTGGTATCCATCAGAGGACATCCATTAGATGACATCTAACAGAGAGCATATATCAGATAAGCCTTCAGAAGACATCCATATGCAGGTATTTATCAGAGGACATTAGTCACAGGCCATCCATCAGAAGGCATTCACTAAAGGGCACCCATCAGAGGGCATTCATCAGAGGACGTCCATCAGAAGGCATCTGTAAGAAGCTCTCAGAGGATACCATCAAAGGCTATCTGTCATTGGGAATTATCAAAGAGTATCCATCAGAGTATATATGATCAAATGGCATCTTTCAGAGGGTGGACTTCAGAGAACAACATCTATCAGAGTACATCCATCAGAGGACATCCATCATAAGATATCCATCAGATGGCATCCATTACAGAACAACCATCAGAGGGCATCTATCAGAAGGTATCCATAAAAGGACATCTATTAGAAGCCATTCTCAAGCTGGGCACAGTGGCTTATAGATGTAATTCCAGCACTTTAGGAGGTAGTGGCAAGAGGATTACTTGAGGCCAGGGTTTTGAGACAAGCATGGGCAACTTGGCGAGACTTTTTCTCTACAATAAATCAAAAAATTCATTGGGGGTGGTGGCACACACCTGTGGTTCCAGATACTTGGAAGGCTATGTGGAAGGATCACCTGAGCCCAGCAGGTGAAGGTTGCAGTGATCATGAGCATGCCACTGCACTTCACACTCCAGCCTGGGTGACAGAGTGTGACTTCAACTCAAAAATAAAACAAAATAAGTTATCCTCGGAGGACAGCCATCAGAGGATATCTGTCGGAGGACATTCATCAGAGAGTATCCATCAGAGGGCATCATCCATCACAGGACATCTATCAAGGACATCTCTCAGAGGGCAGCCTTCAGAAGGCATCTGTCAGAGTGCATCTATCAGAAGGTATCCTCAGAGCACAACCATCAAAGGATGTCTATTGGAGGGCACATGTCAGAGAGTATCCATCAGAGGGCATCCACCAGAGGACAGCTATCAGAGTATATCGATCAGAGGGCATCTCTCAGAAAATGATCTTCAGAAGGCATCTATCACTGGGCATCTGTCAGAGAATATCCATCAGAGGCTTTTCTAAGAGGACATCTATCAAAGAATATTTGTGGGAGGGCACTAATCAGGGAGTGTCCATCAAAGGTGATCTGACAGAGAGTACTCATCAGAGAGTATCCATTTGAGGACATCCATCAGAGGACATCAAAGGGCATCCATAAGAGGGCAGCCTCCAGAGGGCATCTTTCAAAAGTCATCTGTCAAAGAATATCCATCAGAGGATATCCACCAAAGGGCATCCATCAGAGGGCATCCATCAGAGGTCATCCTCCAGAAGGCATCCATCAGAGGATATTCATCAGAAGGCTTCCATCAGAGAACATCTATCAGAAGGTACTGAACAGAGGGCATTAATCAGTGGGCATCCATCAGAGGGCACTGATCAGAGGATATTGTTCAGAAGGCATCCACCAAATGGTATTAATCAGAAGACATCCATTGGAGTGTGTTGATAAGAAGGGAGTAATCAGAAGGCATCAGTCAGAGGTTATCCATCATAGGGCATCAATCAGAGGTATGTATCAGAGGGCATGTATAAGAAGGTATTGGTCAGAGGTTATAGATCAAAGTGCATTAATCAGAGGGTAAAAATAGGAGGGCATCCATCAGAGGACATCTATCAGTTGGCAGCCTTCAGAGGGCATCCATTAGAGTACATAGATAAGAGGGCAACCTCCAGAGAGCATCCATCACAAGGCATCCATAGGAGGGTATCTATCAGAGAGCATCTATCAGAAAGAATTAATCAGAGGGCATCTTTTGGAGGGCATCTATCAGAGGTTATTCATCAGAAGGCTTCCTTCAGAGAACATCAGAAGGTATTGAACAGATGGCACTTATCAGAGGGTATTTATCAGTGGGCATCCATCAGAGGGCATTGACCAGAGGGTACTGATCAGAGGGCATCCATCAGACAGTATTAATCAGAAGACATGCATAGGAAGGTGCTGAACAGAAGGGAGAGATCAGAGGACATTCATCAGAGGGCATCCATCAGAGGGTATCTATAAGAAGATATCTATCAAAGGGCATTCTTTAGAGAATATCCATCAGAGGGCATCTATCAGAGGATATCCACCAGAGAATATCCAACAGAGGGTATCTATAAGAGGACATCAGATGTCATCTATCAGAATGTATCAATCACAGGGCATCCACCAGAGGGTATCCATCAGAGGACATCTATCAGAGGGTATTGAAGAGAAGGCAGAGATCAGAAGGCACCCATCAGAGGGTATATATCAGAAGACATCAATTAGAGGGCATCTATTAGAAGGTACTGATCAAAGGGTCTAGATCAAAGGACAACTACCATCAAAGAACATCAATCATAGGGTATCCATTAGAGGGCATGTATCAGAAGGTATCCATTAGAGGGCATCCTTCAGAAGGTATCCCATAGAGGGAACATATCAGAGGGTATTGATCAGAAGGACTAGGTCAGGGAGCATGGATCAGAGGCATCAATCACAGGCATTGTTGAGGGGACTCTAATTACCTTGAAAACTCTAAGGAATGACATCAGCACACCAGGATGATTCCACCATGGCCCAGCCTAAGTGTCTTTTCAGGACTATTAGAGAGATATTGGAAATGTGTCAGGGTCTTACATCTGACCATGAGCTCCATGATGTTTCTGTGATGGGTAGGGGATAAACTTGTTGGAATTTTATAATTCTAACCAATGTGGGTGACCTCATAGTAGTGTTTGCTGCCTTGGATTGTAAAGTCCTGGGAGTTGGTGTGCACCTCACAAGCAGACAGTATTTATTGGCCATCAAGAGCCTCTTTTTAAAGACATGTTTATTTTATTATTTTTTAAGAAGAGATGGGGTAGATGGGTGTGGTGACTCACGACTATAATCCCAGCACTTTGGCAGGTGGAGGCAAGGGGTTCGAAACCAGCCTGGGCAACTTGGCAAGATCTCGTCTCTACAATAAATCAAAATATTAACCAGGCGTGGTGGTGCACACCTGTAGCTCCAGCTACTTAGAAGGCTGAGGCAGTAGGATCGCCTGAGTCCAACAGGTCGAAGCTGCAGTGACCGTGATCATGCCACTGCACTTCAGCCTGGGCCACAGCGTAAATCTCCAACTAAAAAAAACCCAACAACAAACTGATTTCATGAGATCCCAGAGGTTTTGGTAGGATGTTTCTTCATTTTCATTTGTTTCCAGGAATCTCTCCATTTCTTCTTTGATTTCAGTGTTGACCCAGCCATTGTTCAGCACCATGTTGTTTAGTGTCCCCACGTCCTTGTGGTTTTGGGGAAATTTTGTTGGTGTTGATATTTATTTTTATTCCACTGTGGTCTGAGAAGGTGCATGGCAAGATTTAAATCTTATGAAATTTGTTTATGTTTGATTTATGGCCAATGATGTGGTCGATCTTGAAATACACTCCATGTGGTGATGAGTAGAATGTATATTCTGTGGTCATTGGGTGAAGTGTTCTGTAGGTATCACCATACACAAAAATTAACTTTAAATGAATCAAAGACTTAAACATAAGACCTCAAACTATAAGAATCTTAGAAAACATTGGAGACACCCTTATGGAAATTGGAACTGGCAGCCAATTCCTATTCAGAACGCTTAAGGTCAATACCTTAAGAAATAAAATAGACAAGTGGGACCTCATCAAATTAATGAGCTTCTTCAAAGCAAAAGAAACCATCAAGAGAGCAGCGAGACAGCCCACAGAATGGGAAAAAAATATTTGCAAACTGTATATCTGACAAAGGCCTAACATCTAGGATCTACAAGGAATTCAAACGCACTGAAGGGAAAAAACAGCCTCTCTAAAAAATAGGCAAAAGACATGAATAGACACTTCTCAAAAGAAGATATATGGGCAGCCAACAGACACATGAAAAAGTACTCAACCCCACTCATCATCAGAGAAGTGCAAATCAAAACCACACTGAGATACCACCTAACCACTGTAAGAATGGCCATCATTAATAAAAGAACAGATGCTGGCGAGGATGTGAAGAAAAAGGAGCGCTTCTACACTGCTGGTGGGAATGCAAACTTGTACAATATCTTTGGAAAACAGTGTAGTGATTTCTGAAAGAACTAGAAATTGATCTTCCATATGACCCAGTAATTTCCCTATTGGGAATATACCAGAAGAACTCAAATTATTCTATAAAAAAGATACCTGCACACATATGTTTGTTGCAGCTCTATTCACAATAGCAAAAACATGGAGCCAACAATATTGCCCATCTAAGCCAGAATGGATAAAAGAAAAATGTGGTACATATACACAACGAAATATTATGCAGTCATAAAGAAGGACAAATATATGGACTTTGCAGCAACTTGGATGGATTTAGAGTCGATCATACTCTGTGATTTATCACAGAAACAAAGAACAGAGTTCCATATGTTCTCACTCATAAGAGGATCTTGAACAATTATAATGCTATAAGAAAGTGATTGGCAGTAGTGGGAAACTGTCGGGGGGACTGGGATTGGCAGTTGAGGGAAACTGCTAGGGGAGGTAGGGGCATACCTCATCAACAAGGGTAACTGCATAATCAACGTCTGCACACCTAATCCT
>NW_007254808.1:0-1368 GCF_000164805.1 Carlito syrichta | reverse complement strand
CCCCACGTCCTTGTGGTTTTGGGGAAATTTTGTTGGTGTTGATATTTATTTTTATTCCACTGTGGTCTGAGAAGGTGCATGGCAAGATTTAAATCTTATGAAATTTGTTTATGTTTGATTTATGGCCAATGATGTGGTCGATCTTGAAATACACTCCATGTGGTGATGAGTAGAATGTATATTCTGTGGTCATTGGGTGAAGTGTTCTGTAGGTATCACCATACACAAAAATTAACTTTAAATGAATCAAAGACTTAAACATAAGACCTCAAACTATAAGAATCTTAGAAAACATTGGAGACACCCTTATGGAAATTGGAACTGGCAGCCAATTCCTATTCAGAACGCTTAAGGTCAATACCTTAAGAAATAAAATAGACAAGTGGGACCTCATCAAATTAATGAGCTTCTTCAAAGCAAAAGAAACCATCAAGAGAGCAGCGAGACAGCCCACAGAATGGGAAAAAAATATTTGCAAACTGTATATCTGACAAAGGCCTAACATCTAGGATCTACAAGGAATTCAAACGCACTGAAGGGAAAAAACAGCCTCTCTAAAAAATGGGCAAAAGACATGAATAGACACTTCTCAAAAGAAGAAACTAGCTTGCAGCCATACTGAGAAGTAAGGCCTTGTTTTAAGTTAAGCAAAAAGAGGAACCAAGCTACTATTTGTGAAAATGTAACTTATACAGTGCTTTCTAAACCCAAATTCTTATACTAGGTTAGAACAAATAACAATACATTTTAGCAATATTAAAACTACATAAAAGAGCCTGGGCAATGTCGTGAGATCTTATCTCTACAAAAAAAATTTTTTTTTTTAAATTAGCCAGGCACGGAGGCACCTGTAGTCTCAAGTATTCAGGGGGCTGAAGCAGGAGGATTACTTAAACCCAGAAATTAAACTGAATTATAATCATGCAACTGCACTCCAGCCTGAACAACAGAGGAAGACCCTGTCTCAGAAAAGAAGCCATGAAATTTATATATATGAATAGCTATTATGGTACCTATAAAATTAAAAATTTATAACTGGGCATGGTGGTGCATGCCTGTAGTTCCAGCTACTTGGAAGGCTGAGGTGGAAGAATCGCCCGAGCCCAGTAGACTGAGGCTGTGGTGGCCATGAGCATGCCACTACACTCCAACAACCTGGATGACAGAGTAAGACTCCAACTGAAAATACATTAATAGAAATTAAAAATTTAAGAAACTATATATATATCTATATGTAGTTACATATACACATATGCAGACACACAGATACATACACACACACGAAGATTGAGATTTATGTTAAGGAACAAGCCCATGTGATTGTGGAGGCAAGTCGAAAATATTCAGTATAGACAGCAGGCTGGAACC
>NW_007254807.1:2752-5017 GCF_000164805.1 Carlito syrichta | reverse complement strand
AAACTTCTTGTATGATTTCTTGGTGCACTGGATTTTCTGCTAGTAAATTTTGTTTAAATTTTAATAAATGCAATCCTTAGAGAAAAAATTCCCCTACATATTTGAAAGAAATATAAAATCACATTCCACTTATATTTTAAACCAATTTAGATTTCTTAAAGTATATTTCCATTTAATCACCTAGTATTTTCTCTACATAAGACATAATGCTGTAGTCTGCAACAAAGTCTCAGATTAATCTGATACTTTTAATCACCAAGCATTTAAAATCAGGCACACAGGAAAAATACAATTTGAGGCCCAATATATATAAAACTAAATAACATGGAGATTTATAAAGAAGTATTTGGGCCCCTCATTCGTATAAAAATTTAGATAATTGTAAATTCTGGAAAATTATCTTTGAACTTAGCTAAAGCTATGTTTAAATCCTGAGAGAAATACTGCTCAAAGGCTGTTAAATAATACTAAAAACATCCAAAAGTTTCTGAGGCTGATGTCACAAATAGCAAAAGGACCTGCTTGTTTCCATGACATGCTTACATCTTTTAATTTAAATATTATGCTTTTAGGAAATCTACAGATACATTGAAATAACCATTAAGTTAACATCATTTTCTAAGACCTGGAAATTACAATAAAGTATTCATATGAAACCCTAAACAATCATGAATAGCCAAAAGAATCCTTATCAAAAGAAACAAAGCAGTAGCTATCACTGTTCCAGACGTCAACCTTTACTATATGTTTACAGTAATCAAAACAGCCTGGTATTGGTACAAAAATAGGTATATAGGCCAATGGATCAGGAAAGAGAAAGAAATTCTCAACTCAACAAACAAATCTTTGAAAAAACCTCAAAGACCCATTGGACAGTATAGAACACATTCAGTAATGGTGCTGGGAAAAGTCTGACCTCATGCACAAGACTGAAACCGGAGCCCTAACTATCACCATAAACATTAACTATAAATGGATCAAAGACCTAAACAATAAGTATGAAATGATAATAATCTTAGAAAACTCAGGAGGCACCTTATGGGAAACTGGAAGTGGGAACTAATTCCACTTCAGAAACCTAAATACCCATACCTTAAGAACTAAGTTAGGCAAGTGGCATCACATCAAATTAATACACTTTTGTAAAACAAAAGAAACCATCAAAAGAGCAGGAGACTGCCCAAAGAATGGGAAAAACTATTCTCCAACTCTATATCTGACCAAGGCATAAAACCTACGATCTAAAAGAATCTCAAACACTCGGGGAAAAAACAGACAAACAGTCCCTTTAAAATGTGCTCAAAATACATGATTGGCCTTTTCATAATAGAGATACGAGCAAACAGCAAACACATGAAAATGTGCTCAGTCTCACTCATCATCAAAGGAATGCAAATGAAAACCACATTGAAATACCAAATACTCCCTGTAAGAATGGCCATCATTAATAAAACAAACAATAACAGATGCTCGTGAGGATTTGGAAAAAAATGCTTCTATACTTCATGTGGATAGAAAACTAGAGGAACCTCTTTGGATAACACTGTGGCAGTTTCTAAAGGGACAAGATATTGACCTACCATGTGACTCAGTAATACCCGTGTCGAGAATATACCTGGAGGAACTCAAATCATTTTACCAAAAGATACCTGCACAAGTATGTTTGTTGCATCTCTAATCACAATTGCAAAAAAACATGGTACCAACCATGTTTCCCAGCAAAGCTGGAATGGATAATATAAATGTGGTATATACACACAATGGAATTTTATGCAGCCATAAAAAAAGACAGATATAGGGATTTTGCAGAACGTTTGATAGATATGAGGTAAGTCATTCTCAGTGATTGATCACAGAACACAGAGTTCCATATGTTCTCCCTCATGAGCTGAACTTGATCAATTATAGTGCTATAAGAAAGTGGTTGGCAATAGTGAAAAACTTTTAACGGGGAGGGGTTAGATTGGCAGTGGAGGGATAGTGCAAACTTAGGGAGCGCCATAACTCATCAACCAAGGACCCTGTATAATAAATGTTTATATATCTAACTCTGAATTGTACCCCACCTTTTTAAAAAAATTAAAATAAATAAATAAATAAATGAAAGCTGTAAAACATGCAACTGACTTTATTTGTTTTATCCTATTTTTTTTTCTTTAAAGATGATTACAATTCAGGGTTGGGTATAGAAATGTTCACTACACATGGATTGATATTTAAGAAGTGTATAATACTCTAAAAGTAACTCCTTTTCCTATTACTACG
>NW_007254807.1:0-2072 GCF_000164805.1 Carlito syrichta | reverse complement strand
CATTTAAAATCAGGCACACACAAAAAAGACAATTTGGGGCCCAATATTTACATAAATAACATGGAGACTTACAAAGAAGTAATTATTTGGGCTCCTCATTTGTATAAAAATTTAGATAATTGGAAATTCTGGAAAATTATCTTTGAACCTACCTAAAGCTATGTTTAAATCCTGAGAGAAATACTGCTCAAAGGCTGTTAAATAATACTAAAAGCATCCAAAACTTTTAAATCTAAAGAAGGCGCTAAAATATTATTTGAATGGGCCATAACCAAGCTACAACAGGACACTTTGATCATAATAATAACAGATTATCTCGTGGGCAAACCCCTCACATCCCCTCCCACTGTGGGAGCTATTCTCTCATCTCAATAAATCCTGCTTATAAAGAGAAGTCTGCCTTATTCAGTGGATTCTTGAATGGCCGCTTATCCCTGAAAAAGTTTTTGGATAGGTGTGAACACCTTGTTTCCCTCACTTCTTGGGAATGAAACCACCATGTCTACCGCATTTGGCAGAGCAGTGTACCAAGTCCTTGATTGCTCAGTAGTCATGGTCCCTCCCATTATGATGTCTAAGTTCTGAGGCTGATGTCACAAATGGCAATAGGACCTGCTTGTTTCCCTGACATGTTTACATCTTTTAATTGAAAAGATTAATGGTTATTTCAATGTATCTACAGATACATTGAAAAGATTAATGGTTATTTCAATGTATCTACAGATACATTGAAATAACTATTAAGGTAACATCACTGTCTCAGAACTGGAAATTACAGTAAAGCATTCATATGAAACCCTAAACAATCATGAATAGCCAAAAGAATCCTTATCAAAAGAAACAATGCAGGAGCTATCGCTGTTCCAGACCTTAAATTTACTATAAGTTTACAGTAATCAAACAGCCTGGTATTGGTACAAAAATAGGTCTATAGGCCAATGGATCAGGAAAGAGTGAAATCCTCAAATTCTCAACCAACTCATATTTGAAAAAACCTCCAAGACACACTGGGGAATATAGAACTCATTCAGAAAATGATGCTGGGAAAAGTCTGACCTCATGCACAAGAGTGAAACCGGACCCCTATCACCATAAACATTAACTCTAAATGGATCAAAGACCTAAACGTAAAATACCAAAATATTAATAATCTTAGAAAACTGAGGAGGCACCTTTATGGAAACTGGAACCGGGTACTAATTCCTCTTCAGAAACCTAAATACCCATACCTTAAGAAGTAAGGTAGACAAGTGGCATGATATCAAATTAATACACTTCTGCAAAACAAAGGAAACCATCAAAAGAGCAGGGAGACTGCCCAAAGAGTGGGAAAATCTAATCTCCCACTCTATATTTGAAAAAGGCATAACATCTAGGATCTACAAGAAACTCAAACACTCGAAAAAAAACAGACAAACAGTCCCTTTAAAATGTGGTCAAAATCATGATTGGGCCCTTTTCATAATAAGAGGTATGGGAAAACAGCAGACACATGTAAATGTGCTCATCCTCACTCATCATCAAAGGAATGCAAATGAAAACCACATTAAAATGCCACATATTCCCTGTAAGAATGGCCATCATTAATAAAACAAACAATAACAGATGCTGGTGAGGATTTGGAAAAAAAAAATGCTTCTACAATGCATGTGAACTTAAAACCAGAGCAACATTTATGGAAAACACTGTGGCAGCTTCTAAAGGGACAAGAATTTGACCTACCATGTGACTCACTAATGCCCCTGTAGAGAATTTACCAAGAGGAACTCAAATCACTTTACCAAAAAGGTACCTGCACAAGTATGTTTGTTGCAGATCTAATCACAATTGCAAAAAAAATGGTACCAACCATGCTGTCCAGCAAAGCTGGAATTGATAATATAAATGTAGTATATTCACACAATGGAATATTATGCAGCCATAAAAAAGGACAGATATAGAGATTTTACAGAACATTTGATGGATATGAGGTAGGTCATTCTCAGTGATTTATCACAGAAACAAAGAACAGAGTTCCATATGTTCTCCCTCATGAGCTGGAACTTGATCAATTATAGTGCTATAAGAAAGTG
>NW_007254806.1:2660-2963 GCF_000164805.1 Carlito syrichta | reverse complement strand
AAAAAAAATCTCTAAAGAATAAATAATTGAGGCAGGGTAGCTAGCACAGGCTAGACGTAAATTTCCTATAGGTAGGTTTTAAAAGGCGTTTAAACATTTCTACTGCAGGCCAAGTGGCAACCTGTCCCACCCCTTGGCGAAGCCAAGGAAAACTCCATCAGATAAAACTAGAACAGTATAATTTCAATTTGCAGGTTAGCATAACAATCACTAGAAATCCTTTGGAAACATAAATTAACTAAACATAGGTATTTGGTATTTCATCACTCAGGATCCAAATCCCTGAAATGAACTTTGTTAAAC
>NW_007254806.1:0-1192 GCF_000164805.1 Carlito syrichta | reverse complement strand
CCCTTCAATGATACAGAAAAGGACGGGTCACTCATCCAGCAACATACTGGCTTCTGAGATGAAGAGACTGTGCTTATAACTCTAAGGTGGACTATCCTGTGCCTGGTATAAGAATATATTAGTGACTGGGGTTTTTAATGGCTATACGCTTGCCACAGCTAGGTGTCATTCCAATGGATGGGTGCCTCCAGTACTGTCCATCAAGTACAGTGTCCGGCAGATTATTCAGCCTCATCTATGGAGAGCTCTTGCAGCCCTTCAGGCAGGCAGCCTGTCTAAATCCGTTGGACAAACTCAGTTATACCATATTAGAGCATACTTGCAATCTCCTTATATATTTCTTATTTAGAGTGAATATCAAACTGTTAAAATTATTTATCGTGCTAATGTTTATAAGATATCTTGTACTGAATGCATTTTACTAATTGTTTAACCAAGGCCTTTTGTAAGAAATTTGTCATTCTCAAGCAATTCCCCTATTTAATGGTCCCCATATCTTTGTCATCCCGTTAATATGCTGAAATGGTTTACAAACATTATATAAGGTTAATGCTATGTTAGAAAGACAGAAAAATTTTTGTAGCTACTTAATTTAAAAAATTATAAATTAGGTTATAGCTTAAATTGAGAATTTAAAACAGGTAAACATTGGCAGGAGACAACAGTTTCCTTTGTTTTTATAATAGGTGTGACATACTTTTATAATAATTGATGTGCTAGAGAGTGAAGCCCAGGTTATTCTCCATTCATTTTGTGGCAGGATGCGGCATTAATAGCAATTACTACTTCAGTAACAGTTTCAGCTGTAGCTCTATCTAAGGAAGTTCATACAGCTACCTTTGCTAATCAGTTATCTAAGGATATTTCTATTGCATTGGCTACTCAAAAAATTGTAGATTAAAAGTTAAAAAATAAAAGTTAATGCTTTAAAAAAAAAAAGGCGGTGTTAGCAGTAAAACAAGAGCTTGTGACTTTAAAAATAGAACTGGCTGTCTGATGTCACTCTGAGTTTCAGTGGATTTGCCTCATTCCTTTGGAGGTAAATAAGTCTGTCCATACTTGGGACAAGATAAAAAATCATATCCTTAAAATTTAAAATCATTCGGACTTAAATATAAACCTCACTAAATTACATTAAGACATACAGGACATAAGTTGCTAAAAAGCAGTTCCGGTCCTATGAATTGACTAG
>NW_007254805.1:196483-237628 GCF_000164805.1 Carlito syrichta | reverse complement strand
GTTGCCCCGGTTCATGTATCAGATGGAGGGGACCCCAGCGACATTCAAAAACAAACTCTTGTTGCCCAACACATCCAAGAACTGACCTGACAGTTTTTGATATATTATGTTTTCATCTTCATTCAGTTCAAAACACTTTTTTTTTTGAGATAAACTCTTACTCTGTTACCCAGGATGGATGGGGTACTATGGCAAAATTATAACTCACTGCAACCCCAACCTCTTGATCTCAAGCAATTCTCTCATCTCAGCCTCCCAAGTCACTAGGACTACAGGTGTGTGCCACATCTCGCTTAGTTTTTGTAGTTTTTTGGGAAAAAAAAGTGTGTGTGGGGGGGTAGTCTTGCTATGTTAACAAGGTTGATCTCAAACTCTTGGACTCAAGCAATCTCCGTACCTTGGCCTCTCAAAAGTGCTTGGATTGTAGCTATTAGCCACTGCACCTGACCCAGTTCAAAATACTTTCTAATTTCCCTTTTGATTTCTTCTTTGATCCATGGGTTATTTAAAAGTATATTAATTTGTTTCCATGTATTTGGGAATTTTTCAAAGCTCTTTCTCTGAGTGATTTATAGTTTAATTCCCTTGAGGTCACATAACATGCTTTGTATAATTTTAATCCTATTGAGACTTGTTTTATGGCCCAGAATGTGGTTTCTTTTGGCAAACATCTACTGTGCACTTTAAAAGATTATGTGTTCTGCTATTGTTGGGCAGAACTGTACTAAAAATATCAACTAGTTCAAGTTTATTGACAGTGTTATTCAGATCTTTTATAGTCTTACTGATTTTCTTTCTACTTGCTCTATTAATCGTAAAGTGAGGAGTATCAAATATTTGATTATATGACTATAATTGTGAATTTGTTTACTTCTTATAGAAGAGGAAAAATACATGAATAATATATGAAAGTAGTTTAGAATACATAAAGTCTTTTTATATATTATTTTTTCTTTTTGTGTTCTGGAGCTCTATTTTTATGTACACAAATATTTGCAATTTTTATATCCTTTTAATGAATTAAAATGCTTTATTACTAGAAAATACCCTTTATTTTTTCATAGTTTTTATGTTAAAACATACACTTTCTAATATTACTATAATAGCTCCAGTTTTCCTTTGATTAATGTTATTATGGCCCATCTTTTACCATAGTTTTAATCCAGCTGAGTCTTTATATTTGAAGTGCTTTTCTTATAGACAGTATGAGTTGGGTCATGTTTTCTCATCCACTCTGTCCATCTCTCTTTTTTCATTGATTTATTTAGATCACTTACATTTAATGTAATTATTAATATATTAGGACTTAAGTCTGACATTTTATTTTTTTGCTTTCTGTTTGTTATTCCCTCTGTTTTTGTTTCTCTGTTTTCTTTTTCTTGTCTTCCTGTGGGTTACTTCAGTGTTTTTTTTTTTTGTAGAAATTTCATTTTGATTTATCTATAATATTTTAAAACATATTTTTTGAGTAATTTTTAGCAATTGCCTTAGAGATCATATTATCAATGCATAGCTTATCATAATATAATGTTTTGTATTTTACCAGTTTAAATGAATTTACCTCACATCTTTACTTTCTCCCATTTATAATACTTTTAAATATTCCTCTACTAAGAACCATATTAGATGGTATAATTCTTTGTTTCAACTTTCAAACAGAATTTTAAAAACTCAAGAGGATAAAGAAAGGCTATAATATTTATCCATATTTTTGTTTACTGTGCTTTTTTTCCTTTTCTGATATTCCAAGTTTCTTTTTATTAGTTTCTTTCTGTTTGGAGAATTTGCTTTAGCTATTTTTTTAAGGTAGGTATTTTCATGGCAGAGTCTCTTAGTGTCCCTTCATCTGTGATTCTCTTAGTTTTACCTTCATTTCTGAAGGATGTTTTCACTGGATATACATTTCTGAGTTGACAAATCTTTTCCATCAGTACTTGAAAAACATGCCACTTCCTTCTGGTGTCTACAGTTTCTGATGAGAAATCTGTTGTCATTCTAATTGGTTTTTTTTTTTTCTCTGTAGGTAAGGTTTTGTTTCTCCTTCCCTGCTGTCAAGATTTTTTTCTTTGTCTTTGGTTTTTATAACCTTTACTATAATATATATTTGTGTGGATTTCTTTGGGTTTACCCTGTTTGGGATTTACTTTCCTGGAATTTCTAGGTTTATTTCCTGCTAAACTTGGAAAGTTTTAATTCATTATTTCTTTGAGTTTTTTTTTTTTTTTTCCCTTGCTCTCCTTCTTTCTGTTTGAGTTCCCATTGTCTGCAATGTGGTCTTAAAACTCTCTCAAAGGTACTATCCTGGGTCAATCACATAGTTCACCTTGTTTGTTTTCCATATCTTAAAAGTATTTTACTGTTCCTTGTTGCCTGATGTCCAATGGCTTGACAATCATATATTTGTCTATTTCAGGTGTTCCTCATTATTCAATCTTGTTTGGATTTCTTTTTAGTAAGAGTTTGGAATGTGTTTTGCTTCCTGAATTTAAATTTTCTTGCATTCCATCAATTCTAGTGTAGTCTTAATTATTTCCTCTTCATATTTTTCTGCTTCTGTATTATTTTATTTAATACTTCTGAAAAATCCAAGAAAGATGTACATTATAAATTATTTTTGTATCTTTCTTGATTTCCAAGTTATTTTTTCTTAATTCAATTTCTGTGTATCTGCACTGTTTGGGCAATTCTTCAGATTCTTCCTATTTGCTAATTCTTTAACTGCTCTTATTTTGTCCATTGAATATATAATTTCAATTTTATTTCAAGAAATTCTTTTTACTTCTCCTGATCTGAATCACCTTTTTAAAAATAGAATGTTTTTATTGTTTATGTTTTGAGTCTCAAGTCATGGTGACTTGATTGCTGGGTGTTTTATAATTTTGAACTGTGAAGTTATATTTGACACATTTATCTCAAAATAAGAATTTTAATAAGTGTATTAAAGGATTCATCCCTCCAAAGAAGTTTGTTTTTCTTATTCTAGGTATTCTAGGTAACCTAGGAAACTACCAACAGAGGATCACTTTAATTTTACTGTTTCCCAGATAAAGCTGGTAGTGTATGTTTAAATACAAACTCATAGATGGCAGATATGTTGTTAAAAGCTATCAAAGGATATTTTTTATAGTTTTTATTCTTCTCTCCTGGAGACTAAACTGAGACAAAGAAATTCTTTTTTTCAGATATCTCTTGACCACACTCATATTGTCTTGTCTACAAATTGACTACATGGGTTGTCTTGATAGCATCTAGCTTTTTTGGTAGGACCTCAATTTCAAGTCCTCATTTTGTACAGACCCAAGCCCTTATTTCCTGTTTCATATATAGTGATTAAAACACAGGCTGTAGATTACTATGCTTGATGAATGTCCTTATAATTCTAATTTTTAGCCCTCTTAATTTTGACACCTTCATTTTTATATAGCTCTAATTGTTCATTCTGAAGTATATTTATTAGAATTTTTCTAATATTTGAAAATTATTTATGGTCTAGAAGTTTAAGAGTATGTAGTGTGCCATATTGTTAAAAAATTAACATCTCCTCTAGATTTTTTCTTGTCAATAAAAAAATATACTTTTATTTTTATAAATAAAACAAACTTTCAAGTTTGTTGATATTTTTGATGAATTTAATCCACTTTTTCTTGAAATCATATTTTTTGACACCTATGGTTTTTTTGTTTTAATTTGAACTAATTTTTTCCTATCACTTCTTCACAGATGCCAACCTGGAATTTTGTTTCTTAATTTCTACCCCTAGGTTAAGTGCATATCTCTCATTTGAGTCACTGATTACTTTTTCTGTTTTTTAGATATATTAACTTGTAATTATTTTTAAAAAGTATTTGAGTGGTATGCTTTTAAAATTAGGTGCTTATGAATATGTCACCATTTGTCTTTGTCATTAAGTGATGGCTTGCTGGGTAAGGAATTAAAATTTTTGCCATCTATTACATGGTATTAATATAACTTTAATATGAAAACCAATAAAGTTAGTGCACAAGTACTCCGAAAAATTTATTTATAAATAAAGAGATAGTTTCAGAACAAAATGAATGTAGCAATGCATAAAAACATTAATGACAAATGATTTGGGAAATGATTCATTATCAGTAAAACCTATTAAATAAATAATTGAATTATAAACAAAAAGAGAAAAGTCACACAGTAGTATCAATAATAATAAAAATGAACAATTATAAAGTAATTATTTTGTGCCAAATACTCTTTTAAATTCTTTATATATATTAACTCATTTAATACATGAACACTATGAGGAAGATGTTATTATTAACAAAAGTAACAATAATAAAGCAATTATTATGTACCATATACCATTTTAAGTTCTTTACATGTATTAACACAATATATGAACATTTTGAAGAACAGTATGAAGAAGATGTTATTATTCTCATTTTATATAAAATAGACACAAAATAGTAACTTGCAAAACTCACACAATTCTTTTAATGAAAGAACAGAGATTCAAACCCAAGTAATCTGAATTTAGGGCATATGCTGTACTATATCTTGGCATCATTAGATACTAAAGTTGTTCTATAATTTTTTGTCATTTTTAATAAAATATTGAGTAAGTGGGAATGAAGAAACTACTTGTTCTGACAGGAATAATTTACCTGAATGTAGAGTTAAAGCAAAAGAGTTGAAAACTATGAGAGATAAGAGACACACATGTCATATTTGATTAGCTTTACTGTATATTCAGGACTACAGTCTCATTTTAACCTACAGAACTTATATTGAATGTTTTGTTTTGAAAAATATTTTAAATTCTTAGAATCCTCTTTTGCTGTCTTATTTATATTTTTTAATGTCAAAATTTTAAAATTTAGTTTAAATTTATAAATGCAATAGCTCAGATTTCTCTCAATATGTTAATTAGAAACAAAATCATATACTATTCCCTAAGTTCTTTTCTGTTCTTTGTTTATTTTTATTTTATTAATATATCTCACAGACATTAGGTGTAAACTAGAATAGAAAAATACTTTGAATTCTCTACATTAACTCTGATATTTCCTAAGGCTGAAGATTATCTCAGTTAAAAATTTAAATAATGAACTCTCTGTCTAGCTTATTATTCAAAATTTTATTTTATGAAACATTTAATGAAATTATTAAGTGTTGGTTTTTTTTGGGTAGCAAGCAACCCAATTAGTGTACCCTGAAATCTCAAATATCAATATGTGATATGAATAGCGTAGTGAAAACAAAGGGCATATGAGTTGCGGTGGTGGGATAAGATTCTCCAACATGTACTTGAGTAGAATATTCTTCATTTTTTACCTTGCAATGCTATTGGTAAGCTGGTTAGTGTGAGGATGAGAAATTTTATGGCATGTTTAGCAAATTATTTGTGGGCTTCAAGGACTTTGGTATCTTGGGTCATAAAATTTAAAAAGTAGAGTCCTTGCTTTTTATGGAAATTTTGGGCTTTGAGTTATCTTTAAGAGCAGAATGCAAATGTTTGTTGACTATTTCATTAAAGAAAAATCAGGTAAGAATTTATGAAATGAATATAACTAGGATTACAAATGAAGCCACAGTGAAGATAAAATTGGTACTTTCAGAGCCAAGATTAACTCATTTCTGACAACTCTGGCAAAGTCTCATAGAAATGAGCTTTTGATTCTATACAGCTTTCTACGGTTAAAGACATTATATTCAGACTGAATTCTGGAAATGTCTGAGAGAGGAAAACAAGCTTCACTTGTTCTAATTTATCAATCAGAAAGCATCTTTTATAAAATTTTGCAAAGGTACTTTTTTGCACACACATTACAACTTTGACTACTAGATGCCATCAGTGCCAGTTGAATAGACATAGTAATTTTACACTTGATCTTAGCCAGAAGGCTGAGAAGTGATGACATAGCCATTTTATATTGGAAGGCTTCTTGAAAATAAGATAATAGTGTTTAAAGCATTGTTTTTAAACCTGGTGATGTCTCTGTTTCTGTTTCCTCAACTGTTAAATAGGAATTTTACCTACATCACAGGCTTTTTGTAATAATTTTAAAAAGTAATACATCTTAGGTCCTAAGAACAACGTTTGCAACACAAAAAACATTCAACAAATATTGGCTATTATTACATGTCTATTATCTTTGAAACTTCTGCTTTAAAACAGGCAAGTTTTCTTGCAGAGAGAAATATAAAACTACATCTGGGTTTCCAAACAAACATGAAGAAATATTGCTTATAAGTATATTTTTCTTAGCAGCTTGCAGATAGCAATAGCTGTTATGGTGCTCAGACTCAAGGTCTGTGCTTGTTTCAAAGAAAGCTTGCCATGTGTTGGGAGCTTGGCAGACAACTCAGTTCGGATTCCTTTTATGTCCACTTTCTTTCATTTTTCTTTTAAAATGCGCAAGAAGCAAAGCATCAACTTCTCTCCTCCCTCTCTACTTCTCTCCTCTCTCTCTCGCATAAACACACACCCACCTACCCACCCACACACATACATACATGCTTACTCTCTTTTGCTTCAACACGAATACACATGCATTCACACTAGTTTTATTTTATTTGTTTTTTGATCCCCAAAGGATTCACGGAGCAGGCTGTGTGCAGCTGCCGTGTTTTCCACTGGTTCAACTGGCAGTTACCTACTGTGTCGAGTTGCTAGGAGAAGGTGAATGAGCATGATTACAGCATCAGTTGGGGTACATATTCTTGCGATAACAACCTGTGGAGCTGCGTCGTCTGCCTTCTGTATGGTTCTATATGTTATTTTCTCTTTGTTGTCATTCATGTTTACTGCACTAATTGTTAGAACATGACATATTTTTAAGTATTGATTCCAGATTAGTTAAGAGACAAAAGCCTTGGCATTTAAACAGGCACTTTTTTTTCCCTCAGGGTGGTGCTGCTAATACTGGCTCTTACCATCTGTTTTCTTATTGCATCCTGCCCTCGTTCCTTTGGTAGAGAGGAATTCACCTTCTCTTAGAGCACGAAAGTCATTCACGTTTCTCTTGTGCATAATAGAGCTCGTAAACTGTAGGAATTCTGCTGTGCTTCAGTGCACAGAACAGTAACAGATGAGCTGCTTTTGGGTAGAGCTGGAGTACTCAGTCGGTCAGTAGTACAGTGGCAGGCTCACATGCACGGATTGTTCCTGTGAGGTCAGAGCATCTGTTTATACTGCTGTATGCTTGAGGGGGGTGATGCGGTGAGCAGTGGATATGCCTGTCAAAGTCAATAGCAATTCAGGCTGAGGCTTCCATCAGCTTTGTACATGCCTACTGTTTTGATAGATAAGAGGCGCTACTGTATAGCTGCCTGATTTGTAGCGAACTGAGGCATGCTTATTTTAGCTCCTGAAACTGACTGTAACTGTATTGTCTTAGGAGCATCAGCATGGGGTCTACTGCTACAGGAATTGAAGAACTAGAAAACACCACTTTTAAATATCTCATAGGAGAACAGACTGAGAAAATGTGGCAACGCCTGAAAGGAATGTGAGTATGCTCTTTGCTTGGTCCTGTGGTTTTATTCCCCCTTAAAAGATTTGACTATCAACATGACTACTTAATAGTCATAATATTTAACTATTAAATTGTGGGTGCTATCTGCCTTTGTGGTATAGTGTTTTCTTTAGAAATACTTGCTCTTAAAAAATAAAACATGTCCATTTCAGCTAACAACCTGTTGAAGGATGGATGGTTTTTGCACTTGCATGTCTTATGAAAAGAAGGTAACTCTTGGAGAAATCACTTTACTCTATACTACAAGGTTTTTTAAAAGCATGTTTTATGTACTGTTTAGATATGTGGTTTAGTTCTGCAGAAAGGTAACTTGGAAATTTGCTTGTCAGGTTTTGGTCGAAATAAAATTTCACTTAGGTAAATGGAGAGAATAAGACTGGTGCTTCTTTCTCTGTGGTTTGATTTTGGAAAACAATGACAGGATTAATATGATAATAACTATTCGTCATGTCTTGGTATTTTTATAGGGAAAAATGTTTATGTGGTTAGAAACATTGTTGCATATCAAACTTTTTGGAGACTTTCGGCTTTAAATTAACCAGTTCACTTCTTCTGAGAGTACAGAATAGCTCATGGTATATAATAGCCCTTACTAAGATGGGTCAGGAATTGTCCATTCTTGTTAAGCATAGAATATAATTAATTACCTGAGTCAAACTTTAATTGCAATGTTATTCGCCTTGCTGTTCATATCTTTACTTTTTTTTTTTTTTTTAGCTATGTATGCTGCTAATTCCTGTTTGGTGCTCTAGCACCACACTATGTTTATAGGGTTTAATTATGCCATAACTTAAAAATCAGATTTCATATTTGAATAAGAATGTGAAATATGAATTTTACAGGTCATTGCAATGGCTTAATATATTTGTGTTTCCCAAATGAAAATATATTTGCTTTTCTATAATAACAGCTAAAAGAATCCTATCATGCAAAATAGAGATTTTCTATGATTTATATCACCAATGTTGTGTTTATGTGCTATTTTAGAAAATACAGTATCTGAGTAAATGTGATATCCCTGTTTGATATGTTTTTTCTTAAATGAAAATTATATCAAACTTTATTGTTTAGAGGTAAAAATCCCTTCTACTTTCTTTCATTTGAATGTGTTTAATAATATTTATGTATTTAAATGTTGTTCTCTGTATTTTTTCTTACTACTTAAAGTCGTACACAGCACTACAATGCACTAGTATAAAAGCACACTAATGCAAACAACACCTAGCAGATAATAACTTTTAAAAAAGAAGCCATCTTTACATTCTTTGAATGAACTAGAGAAATCTGTTTCAAAGATCCACTGAAGATTTAGAAATTACAGTTTTTTGGTGAGGTTGTTCTCTAGGGGAACAAGGAATCCCATCAAAGAAAATAACAGCTCACAAAATTAATTAACATAGATGCAAATTAAACATTAGCAGTCATCAGATGATTTGTGTTCTAACCTAATGAGTGAATGAACATCTGCACCAGAAAAATTACATCACGTATTGCAACTTATTTTAGGTCTTCTTCTCTTTAACAGAATTGGATGTTTTGTTTATTTTGTTTTGTTTGTATTTGTTTCATTTTTCTGTAGTTATTTGAATGTGTGAAGATGTATGGTGGTGTACTTGTGAACGTCTTTAAGAAATCCGAAAAGTGATTTTGTGTTCACCTAACACTTTAGCAAGGGCAAAGTTATGGACTTTGTATCAATTGATCTCAAAGATCAATCTGTCATTTTATTTCAGAAAAGGATGATAGAGTCATTCAACAGTAGATCTTCATGAACTGATTGGAAGGGTATATTAATATATGCATATGCTAAATTAATTTTGAACTGTGTCTACATAGAGCCATTAAATAACCATTAACCAGGCTTCTTTTTTATTAAAAAAAATCATTATTTTTGAACTGACTAAAACAACTAATTGTTTTTGCATTGAAGAAAACAGAAATTTGCATTTTGGTGCTATCACTTTAGCTTGTACTTCAACGTAACATTTTCAGTGTATAGGATTAGGATTGTCTAGATCTAAAATCTACATAACTAATGACAACCAAATTATTTGATTATGGTCTTTTGTGTAGTTTGCATTTAAAACAGTGATATGAGGGACTCCTTGTTCATTGCTGAAATTGTCTTGTCTATTTAAAATGTAATATTGACTCAAACAGAATTTTAGCTTATCAAAATTACTAGTCCTAGAATTCTACACTTAACTATTGGTAATAAAGTCATACTACTCACTAACGTTATCAAACAATTGTGCAGTAATTTTCTTAGTTTTGGTAAAATAGACTCAATTAGGACTTTTAGGGATTTGTTTGGAAAGTGATTTTTTTATTTTTTATTTTTTACTACATCTAACTTTACCAATGCATTGACTTATTCCAGCAGGATATTCTGTTTTTAATTAGGCTTGCAATGCATACATTTTGAGGTTAAATAAAAAAATGATAAAGGCAAAAGTAAAATAATGTTTATTAAATTATGCCTTAAATACAGAAAACATGAACCACTACTGGTAGATATTTAGAGAAAATTTTTATAGACATTGTCATATAACATAACATTTTAGTCAGTGTTCTGAGTCCATAAAAATAACTTTTACATTTTGTAACACACATGGAAAACATTATTAAAGTATCAGTTCTTCTCTCCAATTTTATTGGTTTCTTTTATTGAGCTTTTTCTAAATCTTTATATGTATAATATTTGAGACACCATATAAAGTGATATGCCAAGAAATCTCTTATTATTTTGTTACAACAAGGGTGAAAGTGTTTCTTACTCCCATTCTAATGTAGACTTCTGTGCTTTAGTCTACTAATTTTCTTTTTACAGTCACACTGTTTTCTTTTCCTTTTCCTTTTTTTTTTTGAAAGCAGAATTTATTAAGAGGACAGAAAAGCTCCCACAGTGGGAGGGGACCCGAGAAGGTTGCCCCACAACTGTTTTCTTTTGCAGTCTTTAATCTGCAGCCTACCACTAATTTGTCACTCAGTATGACAATTTAGATTCTACACAATAACCCACCATCTATAATGGTGAAAATATGAGCAAATAACTATGGCATCAGATCCTTCATAAATGAAATTGAAGTCATCAATTGTTTAGAACCTGGAAAACGCTTTCTGTTTCTTCTGCCACCTCTTCACCAAATTAAGTTTCTTATTTAAAAGTTTCTTGTGAATCTGGGACCTAGACTGCTTCTTACATGCTGAGAAACCTTATCTATCACTAGTCTTTGTAAAGACTATTAATTTTATTGATTTCCAATTGGATTTTATATTGTATCATTTATGCAGTATTTCGGGTTTTTTTTCAGTTTAAAAAATAATGCCCTTGTGTCATACTATTGTTGCTTTTCTTTCTTCTCTAAACACACAGAGAGCTTCACAACTGTGGATTTTTTAAAAAAATTAAATGTATTTTAAAACACCGATATTGCTCTTTCCAGTCAGTGTCATTGTTCTAAGAATTTGATCTAACAGGTGACAACATTTTCAGAAAACTGGTCAGGTAGAAATTTCAGTGAAAATCCTATGAAATTATAGGAAAAAAAACTAAATCAATATGTTATCTTACTGAGATGGTCAATAGAAGAGAAGAAAGTTTGAATTGCTCAAAACCATTAACTGATGACAAAAGTGTCATATCACTTCATAGAACTTATTGCCAATTCCTGCAGTTTTTATAAATGTGGGACTAGAATCGATCAGAAATTCAGTGAGGAACTAACTTAATATCTGATTAATTTTACATGTATAGACATTTCCTTGTTTCTCCCATCCTGACAAAAATCCAGATATTAAGATCTGCAGTTGCAAATGCAACAGTTGAAAAACATTAAGCTTTTTTTCCTCTTTTCTATCAGTAGGGAAGGATAAAATGTAGAGAAGCAGAAAGTGAAGGCAAGGGGAAGGACTGTGATAATGTTTTACCTAATTTCAGTGAGCTGTTATGGTTGAAGAAGGTAGTGTGTTGTAGGTTCTCAGATAAAATCACCCAGGACCTCATCAACAAGAAGGTGTAGCAGAAATACATATTCAGAATAAGAATTAGAAAAAAAAGAAAGTAAATGAAGGGGCTATTAGCACCGTATTCCCAAACTGGAATCATACCCCAAGATGAGGCAGCACTATTTATAAGAAGCAGATTTGACCTTTTTACTATTCCACATAAACCCTTTGAAGCCCTGCATCCTTCACAGCAAGGGTCCCCAGTTTTTTTGGTATCAGGGACCGGTTTCAGCCAAGGGGTTGGCGCGGTGGGGGGGGGGGGGGCGGGAGGGGTGTGGAGTGTGAAGGGCAGGAGGGAGTTGTGCAGTCAAACCTCACTGCTAATGTTAATCTGCATTTGCAACCACTCTTCAGCACTAGCATCATCAACTCATCTCCACCTCATATCAGCAGTAACACGAAAGATGGGGAGAGGCTGTAAATATAGATGAAGCATCTCTTGCTCGCCTGCTGCTCACCTCCTGCTGTGCTGCCCAATTCCTAACAGGCCATGGACTGATAACCGTCCATGGCCCAGAGGCTGGGGACCTCTGCTTCATAGGGTCTCTGCATACCAACTTGACATTTGGAGTCTCTCCCTCTGTTGCCCCTCCCAACCAGACCCAGGGTGGCTGAAAAGAAATGCTGGGGTTCGAGACCCGCCTGGGCAGCGAGACCTCATCTCTACAATAAATCAAAAAAATCAGCCGGGCGTGGTAGCACACGCCTGTAATTCCGGCTACTCGGAAGGCTGAGGAGGAAGGATCGCCGGAGCCCAGCAGGTCAAGGCTGCGGTGGCCGGGAGCGGCCACTGCACTCCAGTCTGGGCGACTGAGTGAGACTCCAACTCAAAAAAAAAAAAAGAAAAGAAAAAAGAAAGAAAGAAATGCTGCATAGCACTTAGTTGCCTTCCCTCATTTTGTTTTCTCTCCCGGAGGGAGCTATTTCTTCTTTTTCCTCTCTCAGCCAGAGTTGGCTCTTGGTCCCCATGAGGCTTTTGGAATTGCGTGGGGAAGTTTCTGGTGGTTGCAGTCACTGTAAGGTGCTTTTGTGTTCAATGGGCAGCAGGACCCAGGCAGGCTAAATGTCCTATAGTGTTTGGGGCACTCCTTGTCAGCAACAGTTGTCCCACTTAAGATGTTGCTATGGGCAACTTGGCGAGACCTCATCTCTACAATAAATCAAAAAATTAGCCGGATGTGGTAGCACGTGCCTGTAGTTCCAGCTACTTGGAAGGCTGAGGCTGAAGGATCGCCGGAGCCCAGCAGGTCAAGGCTGCGGTGGCCAGGAGCGGCCACTGCACTTCAGTCTGGGCGGCAGTGTGAGACTCCAACTCAAAAAAAAAAAATATATATATATATGTTGCTATGGATTCTATTAAAACGTGCTCAAAGATCTCTGCTTTACTTCCACTTGCAAAGAAAATCCTTCCTGACTCCCATACTAGTTTTCTGTTTTTAGCTCATAAGGAACTGAAATTTCTTTTTCATAGCAAAAACTACCTTCCCTCCTGGACTACATCCTCTGAATACAAGAGTTATGTTGACTTTATTGTGTTTGCTCTTGGACTTCAGCACTTAGCACACTACTTGGCACATAGGAGAGAACGAAATCGACATTTTAAAACCAATCACTGAATGAATTCTGAATCTTATACAGGCTCTAACTAGAAAATTAGAAGATAAGCTAAGCTGTCAAAATAAAGCCTAAAGCCAGGTGAGAGAATTCGAGATTGATTCACAGCTAGAATAGTGATGGAGAAGTTGGAGGAAAATAATGGTTTCTTATCATCTGCTAGTTGTCAGAACTGTGCAGCTCCAACATGTTTGTGTTCTTATGTACTCTTTCCAATGCTCTTAAAAGTTAACTCTGCAACTAGTCTGGTAGAACTGGGGTTTAAGCATAGATCTGCTTAGCTCCAGAGCTCTTATTCATCTTGCTTCTAAAACAAAAAAGATGACATTCTTAGAATGTTTATCCAGTATGCTCACCAAAAAAGGATCTAGAGTAGTGCTTCTTAAGAGTTTTAGTCCCTAGGCCATGGGGTACGCAGATTAATTGTCTCCTCTTTCCCAGAGATATCCAAGTTCTAATTTCCAAAACCTAAGAATATGTTACTTTACATGGAAAAGGAAAATTAAAGGAGTATATGGACTTAATGTTGCTATTCAGGTGACTTTAAAATAAGTAGACTATCCTGGACCACCGAGACGAGCCAAGTGTAATCACAAAGGTGTAATCACAAAAGTGAAAGAGAGAGGCAGAAGAGAAGGCTAGAGTGATGTGATGTGACAAGGACTGGACTTGCCTTTGCTGGAGTTGAAGATGGGGAAGTAGGCCAGGAACCAGGGACAACCTCTAGAAGCATGAACAGGCAAGAAAACAAACTTTCTAGAGCCTCTGTTAAGAATGTAGTCCTGCTAACACCTTGATTTTAGCTCAGTGAAATTTGCATAAGATTTCTGAATTATAGAACTGAAGGTAATACATTTTTCTAGTCACTAAGTTTGCAATATATTTATTACAGCAGCAATGAGAAACTAATACATGCCTCTTGTACCAGGATAACAAAATGTTTACTCAACATGACCATTTCTATCTTCTCCCAATACACACACACACATACACACACACACACACACACACACACACACACACACACACACCATAAACAGGCACAAACAACACACAAACAGGCACACACAAGCCCTAGAGGTGGAGCCTCACCTTACTCTGTCACATTGGAGTTAGATAATCTTTCCTAAGCCATTAAACAACTCAGAGTACTTTGATCTAACCCTGCCTTCTATGCCTAAACCACCAGTTTTCTCACCAAGCTCTGAGTTTGAGGGTATTTAGTAGATTTGTTTCAAATGTCAAAGGGGGATGCTAATGCTACTTTTTCTTGGAAATTGTTGATAAATCTGAGTCTCAGTCACATTGCTGAGTGATTGTTGTGATAGATTAATCAAGCAAATCAGTTTTTAAAATATATTCTTTAATCATAAAACTAATTTGGTAGAGAAAATCACAAGACTTGTGAGAGAGGAAAAGAGAGGCAGAACCTATTTTGGTGTTTAGATATAGTCTTTTTGTTGTTTGTTTTCTACTGGAATATAAGCTCTGTGTCTAACCAAACCAATTTTTGTGTTAGATATAGTCAATATAAATCTTGATCCTTACATAACATTATGTCATGGTTTATAGAGTGAACATTGTGAAGTGAAATATGTTAAGGATTAAGAAGTTGAACTGTGGATTCAATCAGATATTATGCAATTTTTTTTTTGCTGAGTGACTATGGAAAAGTTATTAACTTCTCTAAACATTACTTTTCTTATCTATAAAATTCAATCCTTGAATCCATTGTTTATTCACTCATTCACTAAACATCCACTAAATGTACTATGTCAGGTACTATGTTAGACACAGGAGTTTATATTCCAGTGGAGGAAACAAACAACAGAAAAAGTGAATTATAAAAAGCAAGTTAATATGGAGTAAGAAGTGACTAGAAGCAAATGCACCAGGTAATGTGGTCAAATTACTTTGGGAAGGTATTTTGGATAGTAAGAGATGACTTCTCTTAGGTAACTTTTCGGCTGAGACATAGACAAAATTGGTACCTACACCATAAGACGCTAGGATGAGAGGGGTGCTAATGACCAGACCTCTGATTCCTGTTTACTTCAGAGTTAAGTGAGAGATAGATTTACGAGTCTAGTCGATGAAGTTCAAAATATCAGTTTTACTGTAGATTAAGCTTATATTGGAAGAAATGGTTTTATTGTGCAGCTAAATAAACCAGACCTCCTTTGAATTCATCTTACCCCCAAAGTTGCAGAACTCCCCAGCAGGGGACAAAAATCTCCCCTCCTAACTTGTGTCTGATCTAGAACAGTGAAACTATGCTTTCTACAAACAGAAAATATCCTCCCTTTGCCTAAGAAGGACAACTTGCATAACCAGACCCAATTCTCCACAATTCATCAACCAAATGAATTATTTATTTTTGTTTGTCAAAGAATGTGAAAAGAAGCACAAAAAGGCTCTTTTTAAAAAACTTTTTAAAAATTTTATTTTATTATAGATATTTGGGGGTACGAGTCAGGATTAGCTACACAAGCAGGCTGTGTGCAGGTGAAGTTTAGACTTCCAACTAGGCTCTTTTGATAAAAGATTCTTTCTTTTTTTTCCCCAGAAGGGAAGATTCTTTCATGTAGAGGAAATCATTAGGGTCTGGGGATCTACACATTGCCCGAGTCAAGACAATGAAAATTAGTAAAATAACATATGTAAGAAATATGACACAATACCTGGAACACAATAAGCTTATGAAGCATTGTAATTATGACTAATGATATCCCCATTACCATATCCATTGTTAGGTATATTCTAACTCTACTGTTTAACAGCTATATGATCTTCTCCAAGTGATTGACATTTTTGATGTTTCATTTTTTAAAATCTGGAAATGAAAATGTTCTTACCTATCTCATAGGTCTTGACAGGATTAATTGTATTAATGCTTGCAAATTGCTTAGTGTCCAGAAATCCTAGCTATTATTGTTATGATTACTCATATTAGATGCAGAAACATAATTTTGTATCTTTTTCATGTACTTTAAAAATCAGAATTAGCGCACAGAGTAGGGTTGTCAGGATGCTGAATGAAGACTTTCTCTTAGCTATGTGGAAGTTTCTCACCAGGGTCCCCAAGTTTCTGTTTACCAAAACTATTCTACCTGAGGATTAATATTTCTGTGGGGTAGGAGCTAGAGTTATATAAGGAGGGAGAGGTGAGAAGAATTGGGTTGGTTTTGAGAGTTTCACTGATAGAAGAATTGTCTTGATGGCATCTTTAGTTCAACATCTGTGGCAGTCTTAGAAAGGATTTTAGGTTTCTTTAATCATGTATGTCTCAGGGCTAGACTGATTTCCTGGATCACTCTGACTTGAAATAAATTATTTAGAACTTTTCTTATCCAAATTTAGGCCTGGGACTAATGGACTTGGCTTCTAAATAATCGCTGACATGTCTTATGTCCATTCGTTTGCCAATTCATTTTAGAAAATGACATATTACTGTTATGTTATCAGATTGTGTCCTTTAACACATTTTAATCAGTCAGATATTAATATTTGAACCAGGCTGATTATCATCTGGTAAAGAACTCTGCTGTAGGCCTTTTGGAGGTGAAAGAAACTATTCCTTAACATTATTAAACTGATGATAGTGTTAAAGCTCATGGGAATCATACTATTCTACATATCTGTCTGAGCAAGTTTCAGACATGAATGACTACAGTTAAGGAAAGGTATAAAAATGATAATAAGCCATTAGATGCATATATATATGAAACATTATGACTCATTTTTTTCTTTGAACTACTTTTTCTCAAAGCTTTAAGAAGGTTACATTTCATTTTATGTTATAAAATACATAATTTTTACTAAATAGACCCCCAAAATGCTCAATCATGCAGACAACTTCTAGTTGGCAAAATTTTAATATTTATAACTATTCAAATAAATGTATAATGAGTCATAAGAAATAGTATAATCTCTAAAGCACCAGAGTCTACAGGAAAGAAAATAAAGGTCAACATTAATTAAACTCTACATAAGCATGAATGATTAAGGGATTCTTGTGAAACAAGTCCTAGATAATTTAGAAGAAAATAAAAATAAGCTTATGAGAAAAGCAATAGTATGCTGATTCTAGTCCACTTAAACTGAACTTTCTAAAAATTTATTAAAAATAAATTGTATTTGGAGGAAGATAAGAAAAAACTGAACAACTTGGGTATCAATCACACTTTTGATTAGCTTAAACTGTTTAAAAATCACCTCAAAATCAAATCGTGGTAGTAATCATATTTTATCATTCTTTTGTGCCTGGTGCTTTCTGAAAGATTTTCCTTTTGATATGCATGGCTCAGCACAATTATCTCCAGTTTTTCTAATGAGAAAACTGAGGCTCCAGGACCATAAATGCCTTGGCCAACGTTTCACAGTTAGTAACGGGAGGGCCAGATTCCTAGACCCGTATTTATTTCATTTAACACTGACTTAGATAATTCCACTTAACGCTCAAGACTCACTATAAAACCTGACATTTCAGGAGTTAAAAGCTGTTCTCTTGTTTTGATTTTTCCACAGTCCTACCATCTGTTTGCCTAACTCTTCATACTCAAAACTGAATGCCAAAGGGAGTTATCACTTGGCATATGTTTTAGATGTCAGAAACCTCCCAGTTCTGCTTCTTGCTTTCTCTAGGACATGCACTATCATTACTTCTTTAATTTATTTATTTCAACAATGACCCTAAGTAGCATCTGCAAGAGAATTAGACTTTTTTTCAGAAATATTTTGCCCCTCTCAGACTTTGGAGCAAAATCACTCTAATTTATTTGGCCTTTGGTACCTCAAACAACAGAGAAAGAAAACCCTGTGCGGTGGTAATGCTAGAGTGTCTATCTCTGAAGATTTTCATTAACCAAAAAAATTAATGCAGGCATTCTAACTATTAAAACTAGATATTTTATTCTTGCTGAAGCTGACTCTTCTGTTCTTGTTATAGCAGATTTTAAGCACATGACAATGTTCTTCCCTAAAGTAAAGTGAGCAGTCTTTCTCCCTTTTTCTGTTCATTTCAGAAAAATCATCTTAATGGAATTTATTCTGCTTTATAAACCACTTAACCACAAGATTTTTTTTCTCATTTTTTCTGAGACTGCTCTTGGAGATGGTTAGTATATGGATTAGGGAACTCCTTTCTGAGTTTCTTTTTTTTTAAAATTATTTATTTGTTTTTTATTATGAAGTGGTGGGGTACAGTTAAGGGTTAGGTATACAATTGCGTTTCATTCAGGCACCCTGTTGATATGGGATGTTTCCCCATTCCCAGACAGATATTTGCTACTGTTAATCCCATCTCCCTCCCCTCCATAGTTTTCCAGGACTGTCAGTCATTTTCGTATACTACTGCATTGGATGTTTAAGGTCCATTATGTGAGTGAGAACATGTGATACTCGGATCTTTGTTTCTGTGAGAGGTCACTCAATATTATAGACTCTAGTACCATCCAGGTTGCTGTGAAATTCATGATTTTGTTCTTTTTTATGACTGCGTAGTATTCCATCGTGTATATGTACCACATTTTTAAAAATCCAGTCCTCTTTTGACAGGCAGCGTGGTTGTTTCCACGTTCTTACTATTGTGAACAACGCTGCAATAAACATGCGTGTGCAGGTATCTTTTTTATAGAGTGATTTGTGTTCTTCAGGATAGATTCCCAGTAGGGGGATTGCAGGGTCATATGGGAGGTTGGTATTTAGAGCTTTTAGGAATCGCCACACTGCTTTCCAAGAGGTTGCACTAGTTTACACTCCCACCAACAGTGTAGAAGTGTTCCCTTTTTGCCACACCCTCTCCAACAACTGTTATTTTTTGACTTGTTGATAATTGCCATTCTGACTGGGGTTAGGTGGTATCTCAGTGTGGTTTTGATTTGCATCTCCCTGATGATTAGTGAGGTTGAACATTTCTTCATGTGTCTGTTGGCCACTCAGATGTCTTCCTTTGAGAAGTGTCTGTTCATATCTTTTGCCCACTTTATAATAGGGTTGTTTGTTTTTTTCTTTTCAGCACCTTTGAGTTTCTTGTAGATCCAAGATGTTAAGCCTTTGTCAGACTAGGAGTTGGCAAATACTTTTTCCCAGTCTGTAGGCTGTCTCATTGCTCTCTTGATGGTTTCTTTGGTTTTGCAGAAGCTTGCCAGTTTAATGAGGTCCCACTTGTCTATCTTATCTCTTATGGCCTGTGGGTTTCGGGTTTTGTTCAGGGATTGGATGCCAGTTCCGATTTCCATGAGGGTATGTCCTTCATTTTCTAAGGTTCTTATGGTTTGAGGTTTTACATTTAGGTCTCTAATCCATTTAGAGTTAATTTTTGTGTATGGGGATAGATAGGGGTCCTGTTTCAATCTTCTGCATGTGGTCAACCAGTATTCCCAGCACCATTTACTGAATAGGTTCTCCTCTCCCCAGTGGTAGGTGGTGGAGGCTTTGTCAAAGATGAGTTGGTTGAGAAATTGAGGTTCTGCTTCTGGAATCTTAATTCTATTCCATTGGTCTATATGCCTGTTCCTGTACCAATACCAAGCAGTTTTGATTATTGTAGCTTTATAGTAAAGTTTGAAGTCTGGTAATGTGATACCACCTGCTTTGTGCTTTTTTTTGCTGAGGATTGTTCTGGCTATTCCTGGTCGTTTTTGTTTCCATATGAATCCCTGTGTTGTTTTTTCTAGGTCTGAGAAGAATGTTGCTGGTAATTTGATGGGTATTGCATTGAATTTGTAGATTGCCTTAGGTAAGATGAACATCTTCACAATATTGATTCTTCTGATCCATGAGCATGGGATATTTTTCCACTTGTTTGTGTCAACTTTGATTTCTTTGAGCAGTGTTTTGTAGTTTTCTTTGTAAAGGTCTTTCACGTCTCTGGTTAGGAAGATGCCAAGATATTTCATTTTTTTGTGGCTATTATGAATGGAATTGTGTTTTTTATTTGGGTTTCTGTTTGTGTATTATTGGTGTAGAGAAATGCGATTGTCTTTTGTACATTTATTTTGTATCCTGAGACTTTGCCAAAGGCCTTTATCAGTGTAAGGAGGTTTTTGACAGATTCTCTTGGGTTTTCAAGGTACACAATCATATCATCTGCAAAGAGAGATAACTTGACTTCCTCTTTTCCTATTTGGATAGCCCTGATTGCCTTCTCTTCTCTGATTGCTCAAGCCAGGACTTCCAATACTATGTTGAACAGGAGGGATGATAGTGGGCATCCTTGTCTTGTTCCAGTTTTCAGGGGAAATGGTTCTAATTTTTGTCCATTTAGGAGTATGCTCGCTGTGGGTTTCTCATAGATGACTTTTACTATTTTGAGGTATGTTCCCCGTATGCCTAGATGTTCAAGGGTTTTTATCAAGAAGGGGTGCTGGATTTCATCAAAACCTTATTCTGCATCTAATGATATAATCATGTGTTTTTTGTTTTGGCATCTGTTGATGTATTTAATAACATTTATGGTTTTATGAATGTTGAACCAGCCTTGTATCCCAGGAATGAAGCCTACTTAGTCATCATGGATGATTTTTGAGATGTATTGCTGAATCTGGTTTGCTAGGATCTTGTTGAGAATTTTAGCATCTATGTTCATCAAAAATATTGGCCCGTAGTTCTCTTTCTTTGTTGGATCTTTACCTGGCTTGGGTATCATTGTGATGTTGACTTCGTAAAATGATTTGGGGAGCGTTCCATCTTTTTCAATCGACTGGAATACCTTCAGTAGGATTGGTGTCAGCTCCTTCTTAAATGTCTTGTAGAATTCTGCTGGAAAGCCATCTGGTCCAGGGCTTTTTTTTGTAGGAAGTTTTCTTATTACGTAGTTGATTTCCTTGATTGTTATTGTTATTTAGGGTCTCAATTTCTTCTTATTACAACTTAGGTAGGTTGTGTGATGTCAGAAAGTCCTCCATTTCCTTAAGGTTTTCAAGTTTGTTTCTAAACAAGTGTATGTAGTAGTCTCTAATGATCTTTTGTATTTCTTCAGGGTCAGTTGTGACTTCATCTTTTGTGTTTCTGATCGTGCTTATTTGGTTTTTTTCTTGTTTTTTCTTGGTCAGTCTAGCTAGGGGACCATCGATCTTGTTTATCCTTTCGAAGAACCAGCTTTTTGTTTCATTGATTTTTTGGTATTATCTTTTTGTCTTCTATGTCCTGGATTTGGGCTTTTATTTTGGTGATCTGGATTCTTTTGCTGAAATTAGGATTTTTGTGGTCTTGCTTTTCCAGCTTCTTTAGGTGACTTGATAGGTTGTTAATTTGTGTTCCTTCCATTTTCCTCATGTGTGTTTGTAGGGATATAAATTCCCCTCTTATTACAGCTTTTATGGCATCCCAGAGATTTTGGTAAGATGTTTCTTCATTTTCATTTGTTTCCAGGTATCTTTTGATCTCTGTTTTGATTTCATCATTGACCCAGGAGTTGTTTAGCATCATGCTGTTTACTGTTCATGTCTTTGTGGGTTTGGGGGGGGACTTTGTTGGTGTCAATGTTTATTTTTATTCCACTGTGGTCCGAAAGGTGCATGGTAGAATTTCAGCCCTTTTAAATTTGCTTATGCTTGATTTGTGTCCAATTATATGGTTGATCTTAGAATATGTTCCATGCGGTGATGAGTAGAATATGTATTCTGTGGTCTTTGGATGGAGTGTTTTGTAGGTATCAATTAAGTCCATTTGGTCCATAGTCTCATTGAGGTTCTGAATCTCCTTGCTGATTTTTTTCCTGATGATCTGTCTAGGGTTGTGGGTGGTGTATTAAAGTCCCCAGTTATGATGGTATTAGAGTCAATGTCTTTCTTTAGTTTTCCTAGAAGTTGCTTTATGAATGTTGGCGCACCTATGTTGGGTGCATATATGTTTAGGATAGATATTTCTTGTTGATGGAGTGAACCTTTTATCATTATGTAGTGGCCCTCTGTATCGTTTTTAATTTTTGATAGCTTAAATGGTATTTTGTCTGAAATTAGGATCATGACTCCTCCTTTCTTTTGTGTTCCGTTTGCCTGAAAATTTGTTTCCCATCCTCTTACTTTGAGTCTGTGTATGTCCTTTCTAGTGAGATGGGTCTCTTGAAGGCAGTATATTGTTGCCTGGTGATGTTTTATCCATTTTGTCATTCTGTGTCTTTTCAGTGGTGCGTTTAGTCCATTCACATTCAGGCTAATTATTGCAATGTGAGAGTTCGTCCCTATCACGGAGTTCTTATTGAGTTGTTCTTCCACTTGGTTTTTTCTTTATTTCTTTTTTTGGTCTTTCTTTTGGTTTTGGGATTAGTATATTTTATTCTTTTCCCTGTACTCTTGTGAAGAACGTTGTTCTTTTTTCCTTTTCTTCTGTGTTTAGTACTTTCTTAAGTGTTTCATGTAGAGATGGTTTGGTGGCAGCATACATTCTTAGGGATTGGATATCTGGGAAAGATTTTAATTCTCCCTCACTGATGAAGCTTAGCTTGGCTGGGTATGTTATTCTTGGTTGAAATTGTTTATCTTTTAGGACTTGGAAGATAGGGCTCCAAGCTCTCCTAGCCTGGAGGGTTTCTACAGATAAATCTGATGCTATTCTGATTGGTCTTCCATGGTAGGTGATCTGGCCTTTTTCTCTTGCTGCCTTTAGGATTTTTTCTTTTGTGCCTACTTTATTTAGGCAAATTATTATGTGTCTAGGAGTTGGTCTTCTCATTTGTTGTCTTGCAGGGGTTCTCTGAATCTCTTGTGTTTGAATTTTTGCATCACTGATTAGATAAGGGAAGTTTTCTTCAATGATGTCATGGAAAGTTTGTTCCAATGTAGTCTCTGTTTCTCTTTCTGCCTCAGGTAGTCCGATTACTCTTAGGTTAGGCCTCTTGAGGTAGTCACTCATCTCTTGAAGGTTTTATTCTGTCTTTTTGAACTTATTTTCTGTGTTTTTAAGAGTTTGGGTTATTTCTATATTTTGGTCCTCAAGTTCTGAGATTCTTTCTTCTGCTTGGGTGGTTCTGCTTTCCATGCTTATCAGTTTGTTATTTATTTCATTCACAGTATTCTTTATTACTGTTATCTCAGATATCAGCTCCTTCCTAGTTTCTTCTTGTGTCTCCTCAATTCTTTTTAATCTCTCCATTATTGTTTTGATATCTACATTTGCAGTTTGAGACCCTTCATTCTGGGGGCTTTTCATTGTTTGCATTCCAAAGTCAGTTTTCAAAGTGTCTGCTCTCCCAGGCATCTGGGAGAGACCCATACTCTTCTTTTGGTTTTTCTTCATTTCTGTAGATTTTTCTCCCTCTCCCCCTTTCCTTCTCCTTCTTCAATTCTGTTTTTGAGGGAAGGCGGGGTTGCTTTTATTTCTCTTCTGCAATGTCCTGTTCTTCCTTACGAGGGTCTTCTGGCTTTATTCACTTTTCCCTCTGCTTTACAGTCTGTCTATTCAGCAGTATGTAGTCTTGGTCCCTAGATTTAAAAAGGGGGCGTATAAAAGAGAAAAATAATGGAGGAAGGGGGGGTCAATAGGGAGTTAGAAAGAGAGAAGTGTGAGAGGGAAAACAGATATACATACCAGCTATCAGGTGAGAAAGAGACACAGGGCCAGGAAGAAGTGAAGAAAGACAGGTAAGAAAGATTCCCTAAAGAGTACTGATAGCTACACAGAGACAGGCCAATAAAATCAAGAAACAGTGTAAGTCAGAATGTAAACACCAAACGTGATCTAAACCAACAGTTTCAATGATAAAATCATAAGTCAAAATAAGTGATCAGACTAGAGTCACTTCTCTGATCTCTGATTCCAGCCTCTCCCTTTTGTTTTTCATTGCAGTGTAAGGGTGGGGCTTTGTCTCCTGTTTCGGGTTGTTGCCTTAGGAACTGAGGTAAAGTTTGTTGATAGGTGGGTGGGGCAATGGAAGTCTCTGCCTGAAGAATAGCAAGGTAGTTTAAGCAGATCTGTTTTTCTCCACTTTTCTGGGTCCCCCGGCTTGGGGTCTCATGCTGAGTGCCTCAGCCAGGTGGTCCCAGAGCTCCAGAGCTCCAAAGCTCCAAAGGGCAGGTGGTGGGTGGTGAGAGTGGCTCTGGGCCCCCCACAGGGTACTTCAGCGAGGAATGGGACTGGTGTCTCTGAGGGGCGGGCGCCCAGAGCCTCCCTGTGTGAACGGTGGCTTGGTGCCGGGTGCCGGGTGCCGGGCTGGAGACAATGCAGTCAGGGAGGGAGCTGGAGGGGGCTGGGACTGGAGACTCCCACACACGCAGTAGAACAGCAGCAGTAGGGGGCCGCAATATCTGACCGAAGTTCCCGGGCCTGGCACCAACACGGTTGGTGGTGGGCTGGGGGATGGGGAAAGAGAAGGAATAGCCTTTTTGGGAACTCATGCTCAGAGAATCTCACCAGTTCACCTATGCCATCACCATCTTGTTCCAATTCCCTTTCTGACTTTCAAAACTTGAAAAATCTCCAGTAGCTTCCACCGGTTCCGTCATGAACAAGTGTCTTTATATGTGCGGCCCTTTTGATACTTCATTCCCCAGCAAATCTCTGCTTTAATATCTTGAGTATTCCAACAAGCCTTTATTTTCCAAAATTCTTCCATGCTGTTGTTTACTGTTGAAGTAATGGCCCAATTTATTCATGACTCCCGCATCCAATCTCTTGGATAATTTCTCTCATATTCTTGGTCACGCACCTTTGTTTTGGCCAATGGGGTCTTAGCAAACAAGACTCAAACAAAGGGCCTATGCTTTGGAGTTCATGCTGTTTAGTTGTGCTTTGAAATCTTCATATCAGCAAGTGAAGGAACCTGGTGAAGCCTACTGGAGGACAGGTATGGAGCAGATATAAACCACTCCAGCTGAGGCCCCTTTAGACCAATCAGACAATGAACCACCGGGCATGCCAGTGAGGCCATCCAGGACTACCCCACTTCCTCAAAATTGTGAGAAAATAAAAAAGTTTATTGTCATTGGCTATTAAGTTGTAAGAGTTATTTGTTGCACAACAAAAGCTAATTGATACGCACCCACAATCAGCTTTTAGTCTCTAAATTTTTTCATGTAATTATTCTTTGGTTTTAATAGTTTTTCTATCACTCTGCTTTCCTCCCTCATATTGTCTCCCATCATTTATATCTTTGTCCTAATCAACAATTAGTCAATATTTCAGAGCTTATGAAAAAAAAAATCAAGGTCCCTCTTTTTACAAAGGCAGTCCAATATAATTCTCCTCCACATTGTTTTTTCCAATAACAATATCAATAACCTATGTCCACATTGGATATTTCTTCTAGTACATGCTCCTTTAGCGGCCTGTGTATTGGAGTTATATTGCTCTTAGATTTCTGTGAACAAATGTAATTTCCCACCAAATAGAAGAAAAGCATAAAGTAAGGCAGGGAAACTGCATAGTTGCATAAAAGAAGATGGTTCATCTCCTGTTACCCTGGCAACAGGCACTAGAAAGGCCAGGGCTCCCCACACATCCTGTTGCCCTGACAACAGGTCAAACAGGGCATGGGAAGGCCCAGTTTCCAGTCTTATAGGCCTGTTTGCAACCACAAAGAAAAAGGGGAAAGTGGTGTTGCATTTTATCCCTCTCCACCTACATATTTCTTCTATTATCCAAACCACTCCTGTATAAGATTATCTTTTCGGGTGTACAAGAGGGTAAGAAAACAGTGACTTCAATTTTTACATCCATAAGTTCTGAAATATTTGCTAATTTTTGATTAGTCCAATGAAGTGAGTGATGAGAAAAAAAATGAGAGAGATAAAATCAGAGAAGTAGGGATAATAAATTGTGGAAACCAGAGAAATAGAACAATTTAGCAGCTGAGAGCTGATTTTGGGTGTGCATCACTTAGACACACTGGTTAGGCTTTGCCAATTCTTAGGGAGCTGTTGAAAGGAGTCATAACTATAAAATGGCTGCTTGTTTAGTTACTTCTGTTTTATAAACAGGCATTATATAACCAACTATCATTATAAAATGATATTATGTTGTAAAAATTTGTCATCAACTTAATCCTCAATTCATTCTTATTCAGCTTTTATTTTCTTTCTTCATTCATCTTATCATGTAGAGCTGATGTGAAAGCAATTCAATCAGATGTTTTTTTCCTTCTCTCTCTTTGTTCCTTAAGCAATTGATTTTATTACTTTAAAAAAAAACACATCTTTATTTTTGGAACTGTGTATTACTTTGTCTTCATAATTTGTGACTTGTATAAAATCATTGTCTGTTCAAAACTGAAAAATACCCTTAGTTCTTCTGTTACTAAACTTCATCAATTTTTCTGTGAATTAAAATACAGTTTTACGAGCCTCCTTTGGTTTAAAAGGTAGAGTAACAGATATAAATTCTACACTAAACTATAAGTCTTATTTGATGAAGATGAAAGTGTTGGCAGAGACCTCTGTCAAAAAAGGAAAAAGGATGTATGGAGAAGATATTTTGGATTTAAATTGGATAAAAGAGAAGTATAAACTGGTGAAGAGAGAGTATCTTTAGGAGAATGCAATCATGCTAAAGTTGAATTTCTGAAAGATCAGGGAAAGGTGGGGCTTAATCAGGGTATCATTAGGGTCAGAGAAATACTCATGATTATCTGAGACTAGATTAGGTGACCCTTCTAAGTACTCTAATTGCACATCATGATTTATTGTTGTTGTTCATTTAATTGTTCTGCCTTCTAGGTAATCTTCTATCCTTTTTTTGAGGTAATAAGAGAAAAGAAGTAGAATCCATATGCACATTAGTGTATCTTCAGTGCCTAGCTGTTGGTGACCAGCACTGACCAAGGGTGGGTTAGGACCTGCACCGGAGAATCTGGACAACGAGAAGAGACCACTTGGAGGCAGTTCTTCTGGGAACAGTCTGATCAGGACTGAAGCCAAATTTTATTAGGACTCCTTCCAACTTATATACCATTTTCTATACCCTCCAGCAGTGTGATAATCACTTACTGGGGGCGTACAAGTTCCGTGCTTTATAAACTATGCATCACAAGACCACCATGAGGTCTGCAATTTCCAAGCAAACAATTCGAATTCCATGATTCCTGTCGTGCTTACATTAAGGTCACAGGTGCACAATTTCAATACAAATCGTTCAAAGTGTTTTCCATAATGTTCAATGAATCATTCATATTATACTCTTTGTTCTATACCCTGATTAATACAAAAAACTTTTCTAAGTTAACTCTAGGTTCAATCCAAGTTCACTGACTCCTAATATTTTTAACGATTAATATTATCAACTTAATACTATACTATAATCTATAAGTTTACTTAAATGACTTAGCTGTTAGTTATACTATTATCCTATTATGATTTAACGTAATGCCTTATAACTCAGTTAAAACTTATTCTTAAACTACCAAACTTTACTATAATTCATATGAGTTTCATATGTCTAAACTTTAATTTTTATATAATCTAATGATTGACCTTGAATACTATGCTATATCCTATTAAGCTAATACCTCATCATTAATTCTTTCATAAATCGTATAGTAACTATTACACTTGAATAATGTAGCAAAAGGAAACAAAACAGAAAGCATAAATTTATGCAACTATGAGTGTATATGTATATATTTTATCCTAACAAGTCTACTCTAAAAATCAAATAGTAGCTGTCACACTCTTCTACAAGGAAATGCATGGCTGCCATGTTGGCGGTTGTGGGCTGAAGCAGACAGAGTTTCGGTAATTAATGAAACAAAAGAAAACGTTCTACCTGGCTAGGGGCAGGGTGACAAAACTATCATGGTAATTTAGTTTCTAATCTTAGCCCTAGGGGAAACAGCTTTCGGGAACAAGAGCTGACTACCCAGTCTATCAGGAAATAGAAGTTAAAAAATATCTAGAAAGAAGTAAAACTTAGAAAGACAGAGAAAAATAATTCTGCTGTGCACTCTCCATCAGGCATATTGATATTTACTTATAAGTTTTACTGCCATATATGCACACTGGTCACTAATCACACGCCAATATTATAGGTATAAGTGATATCCTATGTCAGAGGCGATCTTCCAGATGGGCCTTTACAGGCCTCAGCCATGTAGCTATAGATGTTGGCTCCCAACACCTAGCATAGTACTTGGCATAAAGTAACAACTTAAGTATGGTTTACTATAACAAAGAACAGCAATCAGGCAATGTGTCACTGCTTTACAATTGAATATTTCCCAACCAGTAAAAGTCGTAAGTGTTAGCAGCAACTCTAGTTCACGTGGGAAGGTAAAGAAAATTTTATGGAATTTCTTTGAGATGCTTCTGGAGAAAGAAAGAGAACAAAGTATCAGAAAAATCTGACCAGTAGAGATTATTGGGGATGTTACACTGGCAAAAACAAACAAACAAAACCAAAAAAACCTTGCATGATGGAACTGAGAGTCTTGGGAGGATTGCTGTGAGGGATGAAAGTAATGCAACCAAAGTACCCAGCTCTTGTGTCTGGCACAAAATAGGTGTCTACAAATGACAGTTGTCAAACTATACTTTTGTGGTACAACTATATGTAAAATAATGTGTTTGTTTTTGCCCATTCCTCTGTCAAATGTAAGACTGTGGTAAAAGTCGACCCTAAATAACTATATGCTGGACAGGAATGCAGAGGAGATTCAAACACTGAATGACTGAACTTCCTACTGCAAGATTCTAATTTCCTAAGTTATTTACACTCATATCCTAGGAAAACTCAAATTCCTGTTTCATGATGTAGCAGAATAATTAGGATTATGTTGAGAATATCTTTCTGTGATTAGTGAGTGTTCTGGCCTCAAGGGGCCTTGCAGCCCGGGAATTCTTGGTGAGTGGTGACTGCTGTGCATCCTGTGAGACTTAATTGCCTGCTAACGTTTCCCAACTGGAATGAATCAGACATAAGGAGATAAACTGACTGAATTTGGAGACCATCAGGCTAAATGCTTTAGAATCAGCTTCCGGGCTACAGCTTATTGTGTTGAAGACTAACTAATTCTCTCTTTGCATGAGTTCTCAAAGAGAAACTTATAAAGCAAGGTAATCTTGAAATTTCCCAGCATGAATGAGCAATTTTAACATTTCTCAAGTTTCATTTTTACCAGACATTCAAGTCCAAGATATGTGACAAGGCTTGGACAAAATTCACCACTTTCAAGCTGTCATTTAATATTTTTGTTCTCTGACTTCATCCTGTCATGCAAATCACATTTAAAGATAAGTATTTGTGAAATGTGTATCAAAAGATGACTTTAACAGCTCATCTATTTAAAAGGAGACCATGCATACTTAACCATATATGCTTAATGACTGAGAATATCCCAAAATGAAATTTATAGCAAAAATATTAATGCTCAATTTGAGATTAAGCTATTCCCAACATTAGTCCCCAAATAACTTTTATTATATATACTTTCCCTCTGTATTACATGAGGCAATACTTAAAAAAATTTTTTTTTACTGTAAATTGTGTTTGCTAAACTAAAAAAAAATGCTAAACATTGTTTATCTCAATTCTTTTATTTCTTTATATAATGGAAAACTTGCATAATATACACTTTCTGCAATTAGACAAATTAGTTGACCTATGGATAATACCTGGAAAACAAGAAGTAGCATAGAATTAAAAACATTTTGCCAAGTAATCTTAAATTCCCTCAAAAGAGAAAGTTTTAAAGTTCATAATAAAACTAAAGAATTAAAATAAGAAACTCTCTTTGATAAATTCAGATTTTTTTAAGTATATGTCTTATGGGCATAGAAGTAAACACTAATTTACACAGAGTGAGTCACACTATGGCAATACTAGCCATTGCTTAAAATTATCTTAAGAATGAGAGTCATTCAGGAAAAAAAAAGAAAGTTGTAGCCTAAGTTCACCCAGACTCTACTGATACTTGTAAAAATATTAAAGTACTTTGAATAGTTGATTCAACAAATGTTTGTTCATTGGTACCTGGAGTGTTCCAGTGTTGCTTTAGGCACCAGGGATATAGTGATAAACAGTATAGCCATGATCCCAACCTTCATGAATTTTGCATTTTGATGATAAGGATGAATAATAAACAGAGGGAAAATATGTAATGAAAGTTTAATAAAAACAGAATGGCAACACAGTTCTTAGGAGTTTCAAATGTGACTATTTCAGACAAGAGTGGTCAGCGAAGAGCTTCCTGTGACAGTGATTTGTGAAAAGGAACCTTAATGAAGTGAAGACTGAGCTACTCCAAGACCCACAGTCTTGGCTTCCTGTGCAGAGGGTAGCAAGAGCACAGACCTTGAGGCAGGATGCATGTGGCATTTTTAAGGAAAACCAACAAGAGCAGGAAGACTAGCACACAGGTGGAGGAAGAGTAGGATACTTGAGTATGGAGAGAAAGGCAGAAGTCAGATTATCCAAGACCCAGCAGGCTATCATAAGAAGTAAGGATTTTATTCCCTGCAAGGTAGGAAACCCTTAGAATTTTGGGGCAGTTGGGTTCTGGATCAGACTATGTTTTAAGAAGACTTCTCTGGCCATTTTGTGGAACATACATGGAGAAGTGGGATGGTGGAGAAGGACACGACTGGAAATAGGAGCATGTGTCAGGAGGCTGTGGGAGCTAGTCAGGTGAAAGTTGTGTAGCTTTGGTGACTTTGGTGCCTATGGAGGTGGTAAGAAGTGTGCAGCTTCCTTCAAGATATATTTGAAGTTAGAGCAGATAGAACTCACTGATGAAATAGATGTGGGGGTTTAAGGATGCAAAAGAATGAGGCCTTGTGTATGTATGTGAATGTGTGAATGTATGTGAGTCTGTGGATGTGTGTGTTTGAATATGGGTGTGTGTGTGTGTGTGTGTGTGTGTGTGTGTGTGTATTTGTATGTGAGATGTGAGAGAGAGAGAGAGAGAGAGAGAGAGAGAGAGAGGGAGCGAGAGTGAGAGTGAGAAACTAAACAGTTAGCTCTATAGTTTTTTAATCAGAAATTCCTGGGTCCAGATATGACCTCAATTAATAACTTTCCATATTTTAGAAAGGTAATAAGATACCCTTTCCAAAAATTACCAAATATTCCCAGTGGAGTCTTAGGCAATCCCATAAGATTATATGCAATAGACATATATAAATAAAGACAGTACATGACCTCTCATCAGTTCAGGTCAAGTTTTGCTGCCAAAGGAGTTAGGTGTGACCAAATTTTATTGTCAAATGACAAAAGTTTGGTTTTTAGGGTTTTTGGATTTTCATAATTGTGGACAGAGGATAGTTAACTTGAACTATTTCCTGAAATGGAGAAGATAATGGTGGAAATAAAAATCTCTTCTGAGTCCATTAATTTTGGTATGCTTATCAGACATTCAAGAGGCCTTAACAAATAAGTAGACAGCTGGACAGTCAAGGAGTCAGGGCTGAATTTGTACATTTTGGAGTTTTCAATATATAGATGTATTTAAAATCACAGGACTCGATGCGACCATACAGGGAGTTGAAGTTGGTATAAGTGAGACGAGAGTCAGGAGCTGAGTCCTCAGGCACTCCAACTTTTACAGGTCAGGAAGAAGAGAAGAGAGTAAATAAGACCCAGGAGTGGCCAGTGTACCCTGCATCTTGGCAGTCAAAGGAAGTCTGTTTTTCAGGAAAGGAGAATGGCAAATGTTAACTGTTGCTGAGAGATCTTGTAACATGGACTGAGCATTGACTATTGGTTTGTGCATTGTGGAGGTCTTTCACAATTTTGGCAAAACACTTTCAGTGAAATGATGGGGACAAAAATTATCATCGGAGTGGGTAGAAGACAGGATTGGAGGTGAAGAAGTGGAGGCAAAATGTACAGCAAAGCCTTCAAAGAATTTTGTATAGAAGTGATCATAAAGATAGGGCGGTAGCTGGAGGAGAGTTTGAATGTAAAAGAGTTAAATGTGGAGAGGATATTATTAATATTAGAAAATTCTGTTGAGAATACTGATGGGAATGAGTCTGTAGGGAGGGGAAAAATTGATGGACACACACTCACACAGAAGAAGAGAGAGAGAGAGAATGAGAGAGAGAAAGTCGAGAGGTAAAGGGTCAGCCTAAGGTCAGAGGTTGGATCTAGGAGCTGGGATGACTCATCAACAGTAACAGAAGAAAAGGCAGAATGTCAGAATGTCTGGGAGCATTTGCCAGTGGGTAGGGAAAAGTTGGTGATGGTTCCCTCTGGTTACTTTTATTTTCTCAGTGAAATAAAATAAGAGGCTATTTGCAGAGTGAGGAAGGGAGGGTGATGACATTTGAGGAGGAAGAAGGTAAAAAGAGTACATAAGAGAGGAGTGTGGTGAGGACATCCAGTGAAACTGGCAGGGGGCTCTGAGTGCAGCCAGTGATCTTATGTTTCTAGTGAGATCAGTCTCCCTGTGTGCTTTTTTCCCTATTGCATTAGCTTAACTGTGTCCATGCAGGCTCAGAGAAGATGCAGAACTTGGCTTACAGAGTACCTATTTTGCCAGAAAGCATAAGTGTGACAGAGAAGGAGAGGAGAAACTGGGGATGGAGGGACTCTTCAAAGGCAGAGTGTTAAACATTTAGTGACCATGAGAGCTTAGTTGGGTAAGGAGAGAAATAACATGGTGGGAATGATGGACAGAAAGAAAGTGGGTGAGAGCAATGGGTTGGAGGTTGAGAAGGTAATGAATTACTGAACTAGGACACAAGAATCAGCATACCTTTATTCTTCCCAAAGGCACAAAATAATATCATAAACACATATTGTGTATAGACAACTTACACAAGAAATATCATTTGTGAAATTAGTATATGATAGGTGATTTTATTTTTTTCCTCTTTATAGAGGACCTCTGTGAGCTCCTTTTGCATGTTGTTACTGGGCTTTCTCTTCAAAACAGAAGAGGCTGTTCAAAGCATGGCTATTCTGCAAAGAAAACAAAGCTGGCAGATCTAATTTTAGGATGCTTTTCCTTGACAACAGCCTTTTAAAGTATTGCCTATCCAACAGTAAAAATTGGCTTCAAAAATTAATGAGATTGCGTTTAGTTAAAGAAATTAAATTCTGCTTTATGCTTAAGCCGTGTTGCAAAAACTCACAACAGGGTTGTCCTGGCCCCTTTCTTCAGTGACTGAACTTTAGAGTTTATGGCATTGCTGGCCATGGATGGCAAAGTTCAAGTATGAATCAGTAGCAAGAGACCAAGCATGCCATGATGAACTGCTGGGACATATGGTTTTAGCCACGAGGATGTGGATGTTGTGTCATTCTGTAAGGGTCATTGTGTCTCTTTTTACAGTACTAGTTTTAGTTGACCTAAATAATTCAGACTTGTAAGTTCCCTCTTGAGAACCAAATTGTTTTATAAGTTTGCAAGCAATTCATTGTTTCATTCTTTGATGATTTTGTTACCAAGTGTGAAGTTTGTCTTGGTTGAAATTTTACAACTCACACACACACACACACACACACACACACACACACACACACATCCTCACAGGAAATAATAATATATAATTACGTACTTTGGTGTAAATGCCATTCAGTGACTATAATATTGTGTTGATGGGGCATGAAGAGAAGTAAAAGTTCTCATTTCTTTTGACTTTTACACAATCAGTGTCATTATATATAGAATTTGGTAGGACATGATATTACAGAATTATAAGAGTACGATGAAAAGGTCACTTGTTGATAGATTTTACATCTACATTTAGCTTTCAGAAAATCAAATAATCAGTTTTTCTGCAACCAGCTAATCTAGGGATAATTATATGTTATATCAATATTTAAACATTTACTCTTTTAAAATTTTTGCTGAATTTCTTATTTGGAATTTAGGGTGCCTCCTATTCGAAGTTTAATTATCCTAAAATAATCCTTGCAGTTCTTGAATCCTTGGTGGGATAGGTGATACTGTGCATTTTGTGCTTAGTAAATTCATTTTCCTCTTAGCTCCCAGAGGCTTCTCTCCTACCTTTTCTCCCTTTGAGGGTTGGTCTAAATGTGATCTGGAATTGCATGACTCCTATTTATTCTATCAAAACTGCACTTGACTGTCCCAAACTTCCAGTCATACACTTTGGCTAGGTCTTTAGAGAAATATAAATTTGACTTCCTTGGCACTAGTTCTTCATGTTGTATAGCATTTTTTACTTGCAAAAATTAATTCTCACTTGTTTTGAAGTAATAGATAAGACAAAAAACAGGAGTTTTCTTCCCCACCCTTTGGTGCTACCAAGGTCTGCTTCTTGAAACATCAATTTTTACCTTTTAATTTTTTTCTGAATTTTCCATACATATTTTAAAAGAATAATTATATGTAGTTATCTTAATTTATCTATTTTAATCCTTATCTACTGATTTCATACAGCAGTGGATAAAAATTTAGCATTTTTAGACCAAGTTCTGACCTGCCCCCAGACTTACCCTCCTCCTCCCAATGTAGCTCTATTACCACTTCAGTGAATCAGTGTTTGGTGTTTACAGTCTTATGACCAAATTGACTTCACTTCTGAGCCAAGTAGTGAAATATGAATGTGTTTGCTGTAGAGTAGAACTCCTTGTTTTTCCTGGAATTAATAAATATCTCATTTTAATTGTTAATTGTTGGCCTCGATGACTGCATACCTATCACTGATTCTTTCCAAGTTCACCAAAAGAATTATAAAACACCCTTCAATATATTCCCCGTACTTTCAAGCACATCATGTGCTTTCACTGTCCCACTCTTTTTCCTGGAGACATTGGGCTTTTGTTGTTGCTTTTAAATAACATTGTTTTTCAAGTCTTTGTACCCCAGCTCTGTCTGGGACTTTCTAAATCTTAGGCACAGTTATCTCCTGGAACTGCTCTTTGCTTTTATTCTAAGAAACCTCTTCAACACCCTCAAGAGTTGGGTCTGTTGTGTCCTGGATCCCATTGTTTCTTATTTACTTTATTTAGGTAATGAACTCTTCCAGTAGTTCCCGAGATAGGTCACTTGAGAAATGCATATATAATGTGAACTCACATATGAAAACATATGAGGGGAGACCCCCCCAAAAAACCCATAATTTATTTATAAGAAATTGTGTAGTCTTATGTGTTTAAACTTCCGTCACCTTCAAAGTACTCTCCATTTGATGCAATACACCTCACGAGTTGCTTTTTCTACTGCTAAGAATAGTTTTTTAAACTCATCAATTTTGATGCCTGTTAGTGTTTCTGCCGTTTTTTGTTTCACCTCTTCCACATCAGCAAAACGTTTGTTTTTGAGGACTTTTTTCATTCAGGTAAACAAACAAACAAAAAAGTCACTCAGGGTGAGAGCCAGTGAATAGGGAGGGCAGGGGCACTGGGTATCAGGTCATTTTTGATAAGAAACTGCTGAACACTCAGCACGCTGTGGGCGGGTGCACTCGTAATCACCCATCATGATATGGGCAAACGAGGTGAAAGAATCTCCAAAAACATTCATTCGCTGAAGCTGAATGTAGCACAACAATGCCAGCTGGTACACTGATGGCGATGGGCTTCTAGAACACTTACCTAGAGGGGAAAGTTTGTACTATAGGGGCCACCCTCCAAAAAATAATTACAGATTTTTGGGGTTCCCCCTTGTATTTATTTTATTTTGATATAGCTTTATAGGCCGTACCAATATAGCCTATAACTATAACAGTAACAAGTTAAAAACACTTTTTTCTCAGAATTTTGTATTCAATATTGCTACCGAGAGGTCTAAGACAATTCAGTCCTTGTCTTTTTATGTGAAGTTCTTCCCAACCCCCATGAGCCAGGAATTTTCCATATTTCTTTTGTTCTGAAATTTCGCAGGTACAATCTTAGTGTGAGAATTTTGTACCGGGAGACTTGTTGATCCTTTCAATCTGAAAACACATGCCTTTCAGTTTGGGAAAATTTCTTCATTTTTAAGAATTTGATAATTTATTTTCCTTCTCTTTATTCTTTCTTTCTGGGATTTTTAGGTTGCATCTCCTGAATTCAACCTCAAATTTTATTGCATTTTTTTCTCTTGTCAATTTTTGCCTTTTACAAAATACAAAAGTTTCACATCTATCTTTTTTTTTTTTTTTTTTGAGTTGGAGTCTCACTTTGTCACCCAGACTGGAGTGCAGTGGCTGCTCCCGGCCACCGCAGCCTCGACCTGCTGGGCTCCGGCGATCCTTCCGCCTCAGCCTTCCAAGTAGCCAGAATTACAGGCATGCGCTACCACGCCCGGCTGATGTTTTGATTTATTGTAGAGATGAGGTCTCGCTGCCCAGGCAGGTCTCGAACCCGTGGGCTTAGGCAATCCACTCACCTCAGCCTCCCAAAGGCGCAGGATTACAGGCTGAGCCACCGAGCCTGGCTCACATCTATCTTTTAATCCTTCTAATATAGCTGATCACGTTCTTATTTTGATTTATTTTTATTTGTAGCACTTTATTCTTTCATGCACAAAATAACAATTTTTATAGCTCTGAAATTAATTTTAGTTGATTAACAATTTTTCTTCCTTGCTGTGGATAGAATGCTTCTTTGGGATATCTGTTTCACTGTATCTTTCATGCTAAAAGCTTTCCTCAGAGGTCTGGTGATTTTTGGCTATCTGCTCACATTGAAAAGAGCGACACTGAAAAACTGATTAATGATCAGTGTGAACGGATAGTATTTGATACCTGTTGGTTTCATAATAGATGGCAGGTGTTCGGCCATTTAATTGGATGATTACCAAATGCTAGTACCTATATCCTAGAAGAAAGAAATGCTAGGTCTTTCTCTGGAGCTATTTATTTTCTATACAAGAAAATGGTCCAATATCCTCTCTAGTATGTTTAAACCTTTTTGCATCCATTCTAGAACAGAATGAGGAAAGAAGTGGAGTCATACCTTTCATTATGTAGTTTTTACTTATTTTTTGAGTATAGAAGTGTAACCTCTCTTACCTCTGTAGTTTAATTTTACCCTAAAATAAACACCTGATCTTTCAAAGCAACATGGGAACATAGTTACTAGGTACTGAGGCATTGGAGCCAGTGGTTAGATATGAAAAGATGAATCCAGTCAATACAATGTCTAATGACCTTGCCTGTCAGCCAAAATAGTGGTAGAAAGATGGTTCCTCTTCACTTTGTCTTCCAAATGTCCTAATGCTTTTAGATGTGCAGATGAAGAGCTCACTTTAGCTTAGGAGACAGCCTAGTGAAGACCATACAATTCCTTCAAATGATGATACATGACTCAGTCGAAGACTCGGTTGATTTTCCTATGCTCCTTATAAAGCCCACTGCAATTGATTTTTTTTTTTTTTGAGTTCGTCTTTCACTCTGTTGCCCAGGTTGGAGGGCAGTGGCATGATCATGGCTCACCAGAGTCTCAGCCTTCAGGCAGTCCTTCCACCTTAGCCTCCTGAGTTGCTGGGACTATAGATCACTGTGTCAAGATCATTTTTGATTTTTGTAGAGATGAGGTCTTTGTTGCCCAGGTTGGTCTAAACTCTTAAAAGCTCAAGCAATCCTTTTAGCTCAGTCTTCCAAAATGCTGGGATTACAGGTATGAACCACTGTGCCTGGCTGTTTTTTTAAATGTACATTTTTCAAGGACTTAACAAAGCCATCAAATTAAGGGGCATTCTCATTCTCTGATTACACATCTGTTAAAGTGCCATTGCCTGGAATTTGTTCAAATGCTGGTATAAAATGCATCGCAAAAGGTAGTACAGAAAGTCCCTTTGCTCATTAAAAGTTTGTATCAGTTAAGGGGGATTTTTGGATATGTTTTGGCATGCTTTGGCTTGTTGTTAAGATTTTAGTTTTGTTTGAGCTCCTGGTATTTTTTGTTGTTTGTGGCTCTTGTAGCTGTTGTAATGCCTAGGATGAAGTTAGTGCAGAGTAGATGTTTTACACAATTATAAAAGTGTAGTTGAGAAAAGCCTGCTGGTTCCCTGCCCTTTTGTTGCCACCGTAATAGAACATGTGGGCATTGTACTGTCTGACACCCATTCTAAGCCTGGAAATTGTGTAGTTCCCCACACAGTTAAGTATGTGAGTAACACACGCAGCACTAATGACTTTTTGGCATGTGGATATCTCTTCTCACAGAATATCTTTGAGAATCAGACTTTAGAAACACATGTTTCATTGGGTCAAAAAAATTCACTTAGCTTTGTTTTGAAATCTAACAATATATAAGCGTTTGTGGTTCACAAAAGTACATGATGGAAAAATTGGTTTTCCTCTAAATGAAACTAATTCCCAAGGTGAGTATTTCACTCTTGATCTAGGGTTGATTTTAAAATCATACAGGCAAATGTTCTTATTTATATAATGATTCTATAACCTTAAATCATTTACATGAATGGTCAGAGGGTTAAACTCAGAATTTCAGAAGCTCGATAGAATTTTGCCATTATTAAAAATTTTATGTAAGGTATAAATCTGAAATCCAAAAAATATAAACAGATTCTTATTTAATCATTCACTACCCATCTTTTTACTTATTCACAAGTTCACTCATTTATTCAATAAAATTAACTGAGCTTCTACTGTGTTTAGAGCTTGGTGCTTGTTCTTTTAGATGGATAAAAAGCTAAATACAATGTAAACCTTAGGAAGTGGGCACTTACAAGCCAATTGTGAGAGTTTCACATTGACACAAATAATCACATAAATAATTAGCTATTGGTGCAAACAACTATAGTTGTTGTCCAATCTAGTAAAAAAAAAAAGCCAAAAAAAAAAAAAACCCTACAGTTTTATAGACTCAATACTGGAAATTATTCCACTGGACAAAGAACACAGTACATGTCTAACAGGACTGGGTCATGGTGCTTCTGTACTGGTGGTATTGATAAGGCAAAGCAAGATTTAGGAAAGGGACAGACACCAAAAGCAATAATCAAGGAGTGAAACAGAGCATCAGGTCATGGTAATGTTAAAGGTCATGAAAGTGTGGAGTTTAATGGGCTGAACATATGCTGACCCTTAATAAGGCATCTTAATATTGCTGTGTAACATCTGAACATATAATGCAGAATGAGATGAGAAGCATGAGTTGTCCTTTGCCAAGTACAGAGAAATGAGCAAAACTTGTAAGGGAAGTAGCATTTACCCAGTATCTTGAAGGATTTAGTTAAGTAGCAATAAAAAAAAACATCTAGGAGAAAGAAACAGTGTAAGGATATGCAAGGTAGTTGGAAAATATAAGGCATTTGGGAAAAAATAGCATTTCCCCCCCCCCATTAACCAGAGCAGACGAGAGGAGTGCATTCAAATAGTGTGGCATAGACTATATATATAAAATATATATAAAATCATGGTGTGCATAAAACTTGCTGCCTGATATTTATTTGTTTTTTATTATATCTTATTCATTGCTGCTGTTTTCTTTATGTATTATGTTTTAAATAGTAACATGAAATGTCTCTTACTTTTTATCTGTTGCTGGGCAATTGTGTTATTTCTGATTCAGGACTGGTTGTAGATAATATTAGGAAACCGCTTTCCCATATTTTGTATTTTCCCTTAGAACAAATTTCCAGAAGTAGGTATGCTGGGTCAAATCTAAACTTCAAGTGCCCAGCTTTTCAATCATGCGTCCTATTTTCCAGCCTACTCCTTCTAGCACCTCAACACCAGCGGTTTTTCTACCCTACTGGTACTTCCTATTCACCACACTCGTACGCTGTCTCTTTCATTCCTATCACTTTACTCATGTGCTTGTGTGTCTCCAACAAGCTTAAATGCCATGATTTTTTATTATTATATCCCTCACTTGCATCCTCATTAAACTTCCTTTTCTCTCTCATGTACATACTTGTAGAAAATTCCTCTCCTAATTATATCCCACCCTCTATTTCCTGTTTGCATTTGATCTGTTATTTGTGGTAGGAGAAAAATACACCGCCATGCTTACTGCTCTTACCTTAAATGTATGACCAGGAACTGCAGCTATGCCCTCATTGTTGTCCTTGTCCACAAACCCTCTACATTCCCTATAACCATGAGTGGTTATTCTAATCCTTCTCTTATCTCCTCAAACTTCAGATGCCCACTTTCCTCATGCTTCTTATTTCATTGAGTCCTCTTCCACCATGGCTATACCCCACATGTCTCCCCCGACACATCCTCTGTCTTCTCTTGTGTTACAATGAATGAACTGTCAGTGTTCCTGTCTAGGGCCATCCCCCTACTTGTATACTAAAGTATATTGCCACTCAAGGTCATCACTCCTATAATTGTGCTCACTTTAGCTTAAAATGATTTCCTCTCTAGTGTATAATTTTGATCAGTGTATGTGTAACATAATATTTTCGTGTTAAAAATAAAAATCTTTTAACTTATGTCACCCTCCATTTAAGTCAAAGTTCATCTTTACCAGAGTCGTCTCCTCTCGTCGTTTTCACTTACTCTCCTTCGATTTGCTGTTGAATCTACTCTAATCATTTTTTATATCTCCCCTTTTCCGCTGAAACTGCTGTTCAAAATTAGCAGTGGTTTTCATGTTGCTGAATCAACTGTTCAGGTCTCCAGCTTTGTCTCTCATGGCCCACTAGCAACATTTTGACTTAAAGTTCCTTTTTGAAACACTTTTTTTATGGTTTCCAAAACAACACTTTCTTGTTTATCTATACCACTAGTTACTCCTTCTCAGTTTTCTGTGATGATTTCTTCTTATTTTCTAACATCTGTATTTTGAAATGTCCCAAGAGTCAGTTCTCAGATTAGTTGTCTTCTCTATTTGGCTTACGTTCCACGTGATAACATCCACTGTCATCGTATTGTAGTCTGTCAACTACTGATTAGTGCCAAATTCATATCTCCAGTTTGGACCTTTCCAGACTTCAACATCCATAGTTTATCCAAAGTCTTTTGTTTCTCAACTTAACTTTTTTTTTTTTTTTAAGTTGGACTCACTCTGTACCCAGGCTGGAGTGCCGTGGCACACTCAGAGCTACCGCAGCCTTGACCTGCCGGGCTCAGGTGATCCTTCCGCCTCAGTAGCTGAAACCACAGGCATGTGCCACCATGCCTGGCGAATTTTTTGATTTATTTTTTTATTTTTAAATTATTTTTTTTTTTTTTTGAGTTGGAGTCTCACTCTGTCGCCCAGACTGGAGTGCAGT
>NW_007254805.1:190466-196354 GCF_000164805.1 Carlito syrichta | reverse complement strand
GTAGCCGGAATTACAGGCGTGCGCTACCACGACCGGCTGATTTTTTGATTTATTGTAGAGTTGAGGTCTTGCTGCCCAGGCGGGTCTCGAACCGTCGGGCTCAGGCAATCCACTCACCTCAACCTCCCAAAGGCGCGGGATTACAGGCTGAGCCACCGAGCCCAGCCTTGATTTACTGTAGAGACGAAAACTTAACATTTTAAAAATCAAACTTGATTTCCCCCTGTTTTTCTTCCATAAAAGTGTCTCTTCCTGGAGACTTCCTCACCCAGGGCAATAGAACTCCATTCTCTCATTGTCTCAGACCAGAATCTTTAGAGTCATCTTTGACTTCTTTTACTCATGCCCATCTCCCATTCATCAGGTAATCTTATAGAATATATCTTCAAAATTTACCTGGAATTCCATCACCTCTCACCACCTCTAATACAACTTCCCTAGTCCAAGCCACTATCATCTGCAACCTGGAATAGTCCTACCTGCCGTGGCCTGCTATGGTCTTCCTGCTTCCACTTTGGTACTTCTGTCCATCTTCACACAGTGTCAGAGTGATTCTTTAAAAAAGGAAGCTAGATCATGTGTCACTTTTTAAAGAGCTTTCATTGGTTCTTCTCGGTGAAATGCAACGTCTTTAAAATTTATGACTTGTACCTATTTCTAAGTTCATACCCTACCATTCTTCTCTTTTCTCACCAACCTCCAATCACACTAGCTTTCTTGCTTCTCTATCTAAACTCAAGGCATGTGCAAGCCTTAGGGCCTTCATATCTGCCCTTTGCTCTGTGTGGTACACTCTTGCCTGAGATACACAGTTGGGACACCTCCTTACTTCCATTAAAGTTCTGTTCAAATGTCACCTCTCAGAAAGGTTTTCTTTGGCCATGTTTTAAACAATAGCTCCCCCAATATAACTCTGTACATTTGTACTTTTATTTTTGTTTTACTTGTAGCACTTCTCATCTTCTGCCATGCTATTTATTTGCTTAATTATCTTCCATTAGAAAGCAAATTTCATGAAAGCAGGTACTTTTATTTTTGTTTTGATCATGCACTCTTTCTAGAACCTGGAATCATGTTTGCCACCTGATTGCCACCCACCATTTTTTCTTGAATGGATAAATGAAGAGCATATATACATTCAGACTGTTGAATCACATTATCGAATTGTGTATTACATATTTTCTGTAAGGGTCATTTGCATTGGACTTTTATGGGCATTGGACATTATTTTTAATTTTTGCTAATTTAGTGAGCCAAATATGATTGAATGTTTTTGATTGCCTATATATTCTATCTTCATCTTCACATCTCATATATTTATAATTATCAAAACTGTTGATTTTGCTTAAGTATAAAGTAGATAGATATATATTTATCATTTTAGTAATAGGGTGATGTTAATATATGAGTTAAATGACAGCACAACACAATAACTAAATGGAAAGAAAGCATAACAAAATACTTTTTGGAATATCTAATTTGCCAAGTATAGTGGATAACTGAACCTTTATTATATTATTTCCTTTTTTATTTGTTGCCTCTCAGATATCATAAACTAGTTTATTTGTGACCTGTTATTTGCTTTTTCTTTAAGTCAGTATCTTCAAAAGGTCACAGTTGGGAGGAATCCATCGTAGCCTTTGGTAAATTACATTCTGTCATACGGAAAAATAGGAACATATTCCAATACTGTAGTCATCATAACTGAACCATCCTGGCTCATTATGTTTTAATATTGACAGATTGCAAATTGTGAATTTTACCCTAGCTATATCTTTATGATTTATTAAGACAGATAAATGTGATGGAACTGATTTGGATGAGTTTCCAGAAAAATAGCGTTTATGATAACAGTGAAACTACATGCATCATTCAAAATTTTGTGTTTCTTTTATTTATTTATTTATTTATTTATTTATTTATTTATTTATTTATTTAATTTTTGAGTTAGAGTCTCACTCTGTCACCCAGACTGGAGTGCAGTGGCTGCTCCCAGCCACCGCAGCCTCGACCTGCTGGTCTCCGGCGATCCTTCCGCCTCAGCCTTCCAAGTAGCTGGAACTACAGTCGCACGCTACCATGCCTGGCTAATTTTTGATTTATTGTAGAGATGAGGTCTTGCCAAGTTGCCCAGGCGGGTCTCGAACCTGCGGGCTCAGGCAATCCACTCACCTCAGCCTCCCAAAGGCGCGGGATTATAGGCTGAGCCACTGAACCCGGCTGTTTCTTTTGAACTTATACTTTCTTGGTTCAATATTGTAAACCACTCTGATAAGCCTTACTTATTATAAAAGAAAATCATAAATAGTGGTGTATTCAGGTCTTGCTATATGAATTAATGATTATTTGATATTTTTCTGACACTAATTTAATGAGCCCCTTTTGAATATATTATGAAGGAGTCTTTCTGCTACAGAATAACTTTCGTTACAAACTTTCTTAGGAAGGCAAGTCTGAATAAAAGTTTTAGGCTTAATAATGACAGTTTTATTAAGGTATAATTTACATATCATGAAATTTACCAATTTTAAATATACAATTCAATTATTTTCAGAGAACATATAGAGTTATGCAGCTCTCATCATGTCCCAATTCTAAATCATTTCTGTCACCTCAAAAAGCACCCTTGTGTCAGTGCAGTCCTAGACCACTCCCTACCTTCCCCTACTCTCCAGCCACATGAAATGATCTATCATGCAATAGAGATCTTCAATGTTTTTGCAATGAATATCAGAATTTAATTTATTTGAAATTCATTTTTATGGCTAAATAATATTCAATTTTATAGGTATGTCATTTTTTGATTATTCATTCACCAGTTGATAAACAGGTTTTGGTTATTACAAATTATGTTTCTGCAAGCATCCATGTACTGTACAAGACTTTGTCTGGACATATGTTTTCAATTCTTTTGAGTAATTTCCTAGGAATGGAATTGTTGGATCTAATAGAAAATGTATGATTAACCCGTTCACAAGCTACTAAACTTCCAAAGTAGCCATTCAATTTTGTAGTCTCACCAACAGTGTGTGAGGGTTTCGGCTTCTCCATTTTCTTAGTAGCACCTGGTATGGCAGTTTTTAAAATTAGAATCATTCTAGTGGGTGTGTAATTGTATCTCACTGTGGTTTTAATTTGCATTTTCTAATGACTGATGATGGTGAACATCTTTTCGTGTGTAATTACTTTTGTATAGCCTGTTTGATAGAATAGCTATTCAAATGTTTTTTCACATTTTCAAAATAAATTAACCTTTTATTTTGAATTTTAAGAGTTCTTTATAAATTCTAGTTACAAGTCCTTTATTCAATATTTGATTTAAAAGTATTTTTCACGCCTCATCAACAAAGGTACTTGCATAATGAACATTTGTATATGTAACCCTGAATTGTACCCAACATCTTTAAAATTAAAAATTGAAAAAAAGTATTTTTCACCAAATCTATCATTTTTTCTTTATTTTCTTAATGGCATCTTTTGCAGAACAAAAGTTTTTACTTTTAATAAAGTCCAATTTATCATTATTTCTTATGGATTATGCTTTTAGCATCTTAATCTTTGCCTAATCCAAAGTCACAAAAGTTTTCTTCTGATTTTTGCTAGAAGTATTTGTGATATTATCTCTTACATCCAGGTCTATAATCCTATTTGAGTTAACTTTTTGGAATGTGTTGAGGTCAGACTCTGAATTCATATTTTTGCATATGAATATCCAATTTACTCGACAACATTTGTTGAAAAGGGCATCCATTTCCCACTGTAACTTTGTTAAAAATCAAATTATCAAAAGTGATCATTGTCACTGTACAAATTGTCAGTGTGCAAGCCCTACACCTCTTTTATTTAATGTATTGTTAAGTATTTTGTTCCTTTTGACAATATGTTGAATAAAATTTATTTTCTTATTTTCATTTTGTATTGTTAGTCACTATTATAGAAAAATGCAATTGAATTTTCTGTATTAATCATAAATCCTGCAAACATGTCATTTATTAACTTCTAGTAGGTTTCTATTTTATAAACTTTTTAGATTTTTTACCCTACAGGACCATGTAGTCTATAACTAGAAACAGTTTTATTTCCTCTTTTCTGATTTACATGCCTATAATTGCTCTTATTTATCTTGTTGCACTGGGTAGCTCCTTCAGTTTGATGATGAACAGGAGTAATGAAGGCAGGTGCCCTTGTCTCAGTTAAGAGTGTTCAGTGTTTTTCTTAGATGCCCTTTAAGTTGAACTTTTTTTCTATTCTTTGTTTGTTATATTTAAAAAATCATGAATATGTATCAGTCTTTGTCAAATGCTTTTTTCTGCATCTATTGGGATGATGATATGCTTTTTTGTCCTTGATTCCACTAATGTGGTGTATTATATTCATTGATTTTCATATTTTAAACAATCTTGCTTTCCTGGTATATATCCTGCTGGGATATGTTATATAATCCTTTTATATGTTGGATTTGGTTTATTACTATTTTGTTAAAAAATTTTTTGTGCATGCTCATGAGAGATATTGTCTTTTCGTTTTCTTTTCTTGTGATGTCTTTGTCTGGGTTTGACTTTATGGAATAAATTGGGACTTGTTCCTCCACCTTTATTTGATGAAAGAACTTGTGAAGGATTAGTATTATTTCCTTTTTTAAAAAACTTAGAGTTTATTAGAGAAGACATCTGGGCCTGAACTTCCCTTCATGGGAAGATTTTAAATTATTAATTCAATTTCTTTACTTTTTATCAATCTATTCAGATTTTGTTTCTTTATGACTCTTTTGTAGTGATTTGTATTTGTCTATGAATTTGGCCATTTTGTCTAAGTTGTTCAGATTTTTTGGTATAGAGTTGTTCAAAATATTTCCTTCCAGTGTTTTTAATTTGGTAGTAATGTCTACCCTTTCATTCCTGATTTTGGCAATTTACTTCTTTCCTCTTCTTGTTCAGACTAACTAAAAGTATAATAATTTTGTTAATTTTTTCAATGAGCCAACTTTTGGTTTTATTAACTTTCTCTATTTTCTCTATTGTTTTATGTTAGCAATATAATTGATTTCTGGATCTTTATTATTTCCTTTTTTTGCTTGCTTAGATTTTAATTTTCTTTTTTTCTAGATACAGTGGAAGCTTAAATTATTTATTAAAACCTTTATTTTTTAATATAGACATAGAAAGCTATATATTTCTTGTAAACACTACTTTAAATGTATCTCATACATAGATTATTTTATTTCTAGCAAGTTCAAAATGTATTCTAATTTCTAATACAACTACATCTCTTTGTGTATTACTTAGAATGCATTTTTTTATCAGTATTTTTTATTATTATATTGTGGGGTACAGTTAAGGGTTAGGTATACAAATATGCTTTGTTCAGGCACTCTTGTTGATAAGAGCTGTCTCCTCATCCCAGACAGATATTTACTACCGTTAATCCCATCTCCCTTCCCCTCCCCCCTATAGTGTCCCACCACTGTCAGTCATTTTCTTATGATCATACGTTGGATGATCAAGGTCCACTATATGAGTGAGAACATGTGACACTCAGGTCTTTGTTTCTGTGAGAGGTCACTCAGTATTATAGACTCTAGTTCCATCCAGGTTGCTGTGAAATTCATGGTTTTGTTCTTTTTTATGGCTGCGTAGAATTTCATTGTGTATATGTACCACATTTTTTTAATCCAGTCCTCTTTTGATGGGCAGCATGGTTGCTTCCAGGTTCTTGCTATTGTGAACAATGCTACGGTAAACATATGTGTGCAGGTATCTTTCCTATAGAGTGATTTGAGTTCTTCAGGGTATATTCCCAGTAGGGGGATTGTGGGGTCATATGGGAGGTCAATATTTAGAGCTTTTAGGAATCGCCATACTGTTTTCCACAGAGGTTGCGCTAGTTTG
>NW_007254805.1:188554-190182 GCF_000164805.1 Carlito syrichta | reverse complement strand
CCATTTACTGAATAGGTTCTCCTCTCCCCAGTGGTAGGTGGTGGAGGCTTTGTCAAAGATGAGTTGGTTGAGAAATTGAGGTTCTGCTTCTGGAATCTTAATTCTATTCCATTGGTCTATATGCCTGTTCCTGTACCAATACAAAGCAGTTTTGATTATTGTAGCTTTATAGTAAAGTTTGAAGTCTGGTAATGTGATACCATTTGCTTTGTGCTTTTTTTTTGCTGAGGATTGTTCTGGCTATTCCTGGTCATTTGTATTTCCATATGAATCCCTGTGTTGTTTTTTCTAGGTCTGAGAAGAATGTTGCTGGTAATTTGATGGGTATTGCATTAAATCTGTAGATTGCCTTAGGTAAAATGGACATCTTCACAATGTTGATTCTTCTAATTCATGAGCATGATATATTTTTCCACTTGTTTGTGTCATCTTTGATTTCTTTCATCAGTGTTTTGTAGTTTTCATTGTAAAGGTCTTTCACATTTCTGGTTAGGAAGATGCCAAGGTATTTCATTTTTTTTGTGGCTATTATGAATGGAATTGTGGTTTTTATTTGGGTTTCTGTTTGTTTATTATTGGTGTAAAGAAATGCGATTGTCTTTTGTACATTTTTTGTATAACCTGAGACTTTGCCAAAGTCCTTTATCAGTGTAAGGAAGTTTTTAACAGATTCTCTTGGGTTTTCAAGGAATGCGAACATGTCATCTGCAAAGAGGGATAGCTTGACTTCCTCTTTTCCTTTGTGGATACCCCTGATTGCTCTAGCCAGGGCTTCCAATACTATATTGAACAGGAGGGGTGAGTGTGGGCATCCTTGTCTTGTTCCAGTTTTCAGGGGAAATGCTTATAGTTTTTGTCCGTTTAGGAGTATGCTGGCTGTGGGTTTCTTGTAGATGGCTTATAGTGTTTTGAGGTGTGTTCCCCATATGCCTAGATGTTTGAGGGTTTTTATCAAGAATGGGTGATGGATTTTATCAAAAGCTTTTTCTGCATCTGATGATATAATCCTGTGGTTTTTGTTTTGACATCTGTTGATGTATTTAATTATGTTTATGGTTTTACAAATGTTGAACCAGCCTTGCATCCCAGGAATGAAGCCTACTTGGTCATGATGCATGATTTTTGAGATGTGTTGTTGAATCTGATTCACTAGGATCTTGTTGAGAATTTTAGCATCTATGTTCATCAAAGATATTGGCCTGTATTCTCTTTCTTTGTTGGGTCTTTACCTGGCTTGGATATCAATGTGATGTTAGCTTTGTAAAATGATATGGGGAGAGTTCCATCTTTCTCAATCACCTGGAATACCTTCAGTAGGATTGGTATAAACTCCTCCTTAAATGTCTTGTAGAATTCTGCTGGAAAGCCATCTGGTTCAGGGTTTTTTTTGTAGGTAGTTTTCTTATTACATAGTCAATTTCTTTGATTGTTATTGGTCTATTTAGGGTCTTAATTTCTTCTTGTTTCAACCTAGGCAGGTTGTATGATGACAGAAATTCCTCTATTTCTGAAAGTTTTTCAAGTTTGTTTCCATACAAGTGTACATAGTAGTCTCTAATGATCTTTTGTATTTCTTGAGGATGAGATGTGACTTCATCTTTTGTGTTTCTGATTGTGCTTATTTGGGC
>NW_007254805.1:123242-188335 GCF_000164805.1 Carlito syrichta | reverse complement strand
AGGAGTTGTTTAGCATCATGCTGTTTAGTGTCCATGTCTTTGTGGGTTTTGAGGGACCTTGTTGGTGTTAATGTTTATTTTTATTCCACTGTGGTGCAAGAAGGTGCATGGTAAAATTTCAGTCCTATTAAATTTGATTTATGGCCAAGTATGTGGTTGATCATGGAGTATGTTCCATGTGGTGATGAGTAGAATGTGTATTCTGCGGTCTTTGGATGGAGGGTTCTGTAGGTATCAATTAAGTCCTTTTGATCAAGAGTCACATTGAGGTTTAGGATCTCATTGCTGATTTTTTGTCCTGATGATCTGTCTAGGTTTGTGAGTGGGGCATTAAAGTCCCCAGCCATGATGGTATTGGAGTCGATGTCTTTTTTTAGTTTACCTAGGGGCTGCTTTATGAAAGTCAGTGCTCCTATGTTCGGTGCATGTATGTTTAGGATGGATATTTCTTGTTGATGGATTGAACCTTTTATCATTATGTAGTGGCCTTCTGTATCTTTTTAAATTTTTGATAGCTTAAAAGGTATTTTGTCTGAGATTAAGATTGCAACTCCTCCTTTCTTTTGTGTTCCATTCACCTGAAAATTTGTTTCCCATCCTCTTACTTTGAGTCTGTGAGTGTCCTTTCTATTGAGGTGAGTCTCTTGAAGGCAATAGATGATTGCCTGGTGATATTTTATCCATTTTGCCATTCTATGTCTTTTCAGTGGTGCATTTAGTCTGTTCACATTCAAACTAATTATTGAAATGTGAGAGTTGATCCCTATCATAATGTTCTTACAGAGTTGTTTTTCTTCCTGTTTGTGTGTTGTCTTACTTTTGGTTTTAGAGTTGGATCATGTGTGTTTTTAGTCTTGTAAAGAACGTTGTTGTTCTTTTTCCTTTTCTTCTATGTTCAATACTCTCTTTAGTGTTTCTTGTAGAGGTGGTCTGGTGGCAGTGTAGGTTCTTAGGGATTGGATATCTGGGAAAGATTTCAATTCTCCCTCACTGATGAAGCTTAGCTTGGCTGGGTAGGTTATTCTTGGTTGAAATTGTTTATCTTTTAGAACTTAAAGATAGGACTCCAAGTTCTCCTAGCCTGGAGGGTTTCTGTAGATAAATCTGCTATCCTAATTGGTCTTCCCTGGTAGGTAGTCTGACCTTTTTCTCTTGCAGCCTTTAGGATTTTCTTTTATACCTACTTTGTTTAGGCAAATTATTATGTGTCTGGGAGTTGGTCTTCTCATTTGTTCTCTTTCAGGTGTTCTCTGAATCGCTTGTGTTTGAATTTTTTCATCATTGATGAGATGAGGGAAATTTTGTTGAATAATTTCATGAAATGCTTGTTCCAGTGTGGCTTCTGTTTCTCTCTCTACCTCAGGAAGGCCAATTACTCTTTATTCAGTCTCTTGAAGTGATCATTCATCTCTTGAAGGCTTTGACGGGCTTTTTGAGCTTCTCCTCTATGCTTTTGACAGTTTGGGTTAGTTCTGTGTTTTGGCCTTCAAGCTCTGAGATTCTTTCTTCTGCTTGGCTAATTATGCTTTCCATGCTTATTAGTTTGTTATTTATTACCATCACAGTATTCTTAATGCTGTTATTTCTGACATCAGCTCCTTCCTATTTTCCTCTTGTCTCTCCTCATTTTTAAAATTCTCTCTATTAATGTCTTGATGTCTGGGTTTGTTGCATGTGACAAGTCATTCTGGGGGCTCTTCATTGTTTGTGTTCCAGAGTCTGTTTTCTCAGTGTCTGATCTCCAAGGGGTCTGTGTTAGATCTATATTCTTCTTTTGGTTTTTCTTCATTTGTGTGGTTTTTTCCCCTCCCTACTTTTTCTTTCCCTCTATGACACCGTCTTCTTTAATTCTGTTATTCAGTGGTAGAGGGATTGCTTTTACTTCTGTTTGTTCAATCTCCTATTCTTCTTATGTATGCCCTCTTACTTTGTTCAATTCTGGAGTTGCACTGTAGGTTGGGGGTGGTCCTTTTTGCAGTTTTGAGATTTACTTAAGGGGGGAGCTGTTATTAAAATCTATCTGTAGGTCCTGGTATCCGCTGACAGGTGTATGGATAATCTGAGACCCACTTCCCACATCCTTGAAATCTGTACATGCAGTGGGGCTGTAGGTTTACTCCCTGAAATAAAATGAGGTTAGCAGAGGGAAGAGAGTGGAGCAGACCGTGGGGGGAAGAGGGGATGGAGAGAGAGAGGAGTAAGGGTGTAAACAGATGAGTGTATCAACAAATGGAGAGAGAGACGTAAACTGAAACAGATAAAAACAATAGACCATGGCTACCGACTAACCAGCTCCCATACAAAAAAAATTAAAACATACAGTGATGCTAACATACAAGCTAACCAACCACCTTATTGGTATGCTATTCCTCTATACAAAGATATGGTTTACAGAGAGGAGAAAAGAGAAGAAAAGGAAGAGAGGGAAAAAAAGGGAACAAAACAATAGGAATAGAATCAAGTCATTAAACTAACAGAACCAATTGAGCACACTCTGAGACTTTTCATTTAGGTTCAATGTCCTTTCAGCTCTGATTTTTAGCTGTCTTCTCAAGCTGGTAAATTAGTTCACAGGTGGGGTCGGTTGCCCCAGGCCTGCTGTGAAGGACAGTTCAGATCACCCTCAGTTCACCACTCAAATTTGGCCTTGTGTCTGTTTTTCAAGCTTGTTTTTCCCGTTTTGGTGTTGTTACCTTGAGTTGCCAGCAGGTGGTGCTATCTCAGCTGCTTGCCCCAGAGGGGGTGGAGCTGGACAAGAGCCAGGCAGGGGCGGGAGATGGAAACCTGCCTCAGGGCACACAGGAGGACACCTATGGCTGGCAGGAAGTCACGGTGACAGCAGAGGTGGCAGTGATCCCAGCAGAGATTGCCTGCAGGGGCTTCAAGGACTGAAGTCGTGGATCACCTCAGGCACAGGTGGCGCGATGCGCTATGGCCGCTACAGAGGCTACCACGGTGCTGGAGGCTGCTGTATCTGTGGCTGCAGTGGCTGTCCAGACCACTGCCATTCCCCAGCAGTGGCGACCCCCGAGTTCCATGTGAAGAGCAAGTTGCCGATGTTGGGATCTGCAGCCCCCAGGGAGAGAGCCAGAGACCCTCTGCGTTCTCCTTTGCAGAGGGTCTCATAGACCAGGCTGCCCCGTCGCCATCTTGCCAGAAGTCCTCTGTTTTCTATATATTTGTAGATTCCCTAAACTTCTTTCTGTTGTTGATTTCTAATTTAGTATTGTGGTTGGAGACAATACTTAAGTGATTTCAATCATTTTAAATTTATTGACTTATTTTTGGCCTACTATATATTATGTTTGTGCTTAAAAAATGTGCATTCTACTTTTGTTGGGAAGAGTGGTCTCTAAATGTCGATCTAGTTGATTGGTCAAGTCTTCAGTATCCTTGTATATTTTCTGTCTAGTTTTTCTATCAGCATTGAAATCTTCAACTGTTATTGTTCAATTGCTTACTTTTCCTTTTGATTCCATCAGTTTTGGTTTAGGTATTTTGGGTCTCTGTTATTAGGTATTCATCCATAATTATATCTTCTTGAGGTATTTGTCCTCTTACCTTTATAAATGATCTTTTTTGTTTCTAATAACATGTCTTGTCTCAAAGTATTTTTGCATGATGTTAATAGAGCTACCTCAGCTCTCCTATGGTTGTATGGCATAACTTTTTCCATCTTTTTATTTTCACTTATTTATGTCTTTTTATCTAAAGTATGTCTCTTATAGACAGCTTATGGGGATCTTTTTGTCTAGTCTGATAATCTGCCTTTTGATTGCAGTGTTTAGTCTACTTATATCTAATGGAATTGTTGATATGATTGGATTTACAACTGTCATTTTGCTATTTGTTTTCTCCGTGTCACATGCTTTTTGCCCTCCATGCTTTAAGTCAGTAACCTTAAGCACTGAAGTTCTTGGTTTTCAAGGCCACCCCACTATGGTAAAACTTCCATATTGACCCAGTTACAGTGGTAGATTGGTGTAGTGGCTTCAGACCAGAATTCTACAGACTTTTAACGATGTTTTGCAGATTTTGTCAAATATGTGCATTTCAATTTGTTCTTTGCCTGTGGTTGATTTCTAGAGCCCTGGATGATTGTTTTGACAATTTGATCCAGTTGTATAGCTATTTTTATGATTTTGTGGAGCCTATTTGTGATCCTTTTACTCCTCCATAGCCAGAAGTCTCTGACATTTTGAATTTGATAAAACATTTTGATGAAGCATGTGTGCTTGCTTTTCTCTGACAAGTGAAAAATGGTAAGTTAAAAAACCCGTAGTCATACTCTTTCCTCTTATACTTTAACTAGATTGATAAAATTGGAATTACTCATTTTCCTCAATACTGATATATTCTTTGATCTTACAGCAGTCCAAAAAGTAGCTGATAACCTAAAAGTTATATAAATCTTACAAAGTTTAAGGTTTGTTTTTTAATCTATACTTTTAACTTCCTACAGCTGTTAGCAGAGTCATTTTATTTCATCATTGTGCTTAATTTGTCAGTTTTGCCAGGCTCTAAATTTACTGTGAAATTAAAGGCTGTTAATAAGAAGATATAGAGATGACGTATAAATTTCACTTTCTTGTGGATGAGTAGTGAAAGCAAGAAAAATACAGACTGCATGTTAGAATTAGGAGGCCTCAGGATAGAAAAGTATCCTATATCTGCAGTTCTGTAGTTGAGATAGGAATGTTCAATTGTGAAAATCTCTATCATCTCACTAGCATCGGATGAAGTTCAATCTATTTTTTTGGATAGCTCTAACATTTGACTATGAAGTCTGAAATGAAAAAAACTTACCAAATGCTGAAAATATTTCATTCTAACTATAGAGAAAAGGAAAGAATTTCCATTAATTCAAAATGGTAATGACTGATTTGATCATCGTGGAGAAACACAAAGAAATTTATAGTACGAAGTCTCTATCCTTGTGGAGGAAGGACCTGATTTAAAGTACATTGAGAACATCTCAGATTATGGGGATAGCTCGTGACTGAGGGAATTCTGGAAAGCAAGGAAAGTGAATATATGAGGAAAGGCACAGAAAAGCATCCCCACATCGCTTTGTCATCCAATCTCCTCTCTTTTCTCTTGGATTTTGCTCTTGCAGAGCACAAAGCACATGGCCCCAAGCAAGTACTCTATTAAGGTAGAGTGAATCAGGCTGGGTGCTGTGACTTGTACCTATAATCCTAGCACTCTGGGAGGCTGAGGAGAAAGGATTGCATGAACCCAGGATTTTGAGACCAGCCTGGGCAACACAGCAAGACCTCACCTCTACAAAAAAATTTTAAAAAATTACTTGGGTGTGGTAACAGGTGCCTGTAGTCCCAGCTACTGGGGAGCCTGAGGCAGAAAAATCTCCTAAGCCCAGAAGACTGAGGCTGTTGTGAGCCGTGATTTTGTCGCTGCACTCCAGCCTGGGTGAGTGAGACCTTGACTCAAAAAAAAAAAAAGAAAAAAAGAGTGAATCAGAATGAGAAAGTCTAATACTAATGAATCAGCTGTACCCACTTGGCAACTGAGTGAACAAAGAAAGATAGTTCACCCCGTCTTCATTTCCTCATCTGTAAGTGGGGCTATGATGATGGAGGTTATTATGAGGGATAGATAAAACAACATGTTTCAAACACTTAAAGCTGTACTTGGCACTTAGTAAACATATGATAAATGATGCCTATTACTTACTGATTACATTAATTTAACAGATATTTACTGAGTACCTACCATGTGACAAATACAGCTCTAGATGCTGGAAATATAGAAGTAAACAGACAGATTTTGGCTTTCATAGAGTTTATATTCTAGTGGAAAAGTCTAGAAGGAAAGATATAAATATGTATGTATAAACATATGGAAGCTCATGATAAATGCTATTATAGTTAGTTTTTAGATGCCTAATCATAAAACTTTTTTTATAATTATCTCTAATTATGTTATTAAACTCCTCCATTTCACACAAAGTAGTGACCCCTTAACAAAATATCATCACCTTGTTTCAAAACTATTTAATCACTTTTGGTTATTAATTCTTTTTCTTTCCTTAAAACTTGGTCCTGTTTATTTTAAGGTATTAACCTTGTATTCATTTATAACTCTTCACATCCCTCCCCCAAACATGAGCACAAGAGTGGAAGGGGAATTCTCTATGCAGGCAACTGCTTGTCCCACCTCTGGTGACTCTCTGGGTGTGAAAAGGACAGAGAAGTCCAAAGTTTCTTCAAGTGACTACAAAGTAGTGGCTCTAGCAGGGAAGCAGGGGAGGGAATATCCTGTCCATGAATGTAGCCTCCTAGAAAATGACCTCCTTCCTCTTCCTATCAGCCATCTTTTTATATTAGGAGGTGTGTGTGTGTGTGTGTGTGTGTGTGTGTGTGTGTGTGTGTCTACACTCATGCCAGTATAGTCATTCCTCAGTATCTGTGGGGAATCGGTTCCAGGATACTCGAGGATACTCAAGTTCTGATATCAAAGAGCATAGTATTTTCATAAACTACACAATCCTATCATATGAGGGACCCCCACGGAATTTATTTATAAAAATTGTATATTCATTCTTACATGTTTAAACTTCAATCACCTTCAATGTACTCTACATTTGAGGCAATACACCCATGGAGACACTTTTTCCACCGTTCAAAACAGTTTTTGAACTCGTGAATTTTGATGCCTTTTAGTTCCTCTGCCATTTCTGTTTCATTTATTCACATTGGCAAAATGCTTCCCTTTGAGGACTTTTGTCATCAGGGGAAACAAAAGAAAAATTGCTTGGGCAAGATCTGGTGAATAGAGAAGGTGGAGAATAGGAGTAATACCATTTTCAGTCAAAACGTGCTAAACACTCAGTGTGGTGTGGGCAAGTCTGCTCGTAAATCATCTATTGTGAAATGGGCAAATGCTTCAAAAGAATCTAAAGAAAAAAAAATCCAATGTTGCTGAATGCAGTCTTTCACAACAACCCTAGCTGATACATTGATGCCAATGGGTTTCTAGAATACTTAGCTAGCAGGGGAAGCCTGTACTACAAGGGACCTGCCACTCCCCCAAAAAATTCTGGGTTTTTTTGGTCTCCCATCGAATATCTTACATCATCTCTAGATTATTTATAATATTGAATACAATGCTTAGACATCACCTCATTTGCATGGATGCAACATGGTACTCTGCAGGCAGCAGAGCCGAGTTTTGCTTTTTGGAACTTTAAGGAATTTGTTTCCCTAAATATTTTTATGTTTATTGAATCCAGGGATTGGGAACTCAGGAATATAGAGGGGGCTGACTGTATTTCTGGTCCTAATAACTCGCCCTTTTCAGAAAGCCTCTTGAGGAGGTAGCTATCTCTAACAGGTGGAGCTATCTGAACTTTATTATTTTGTTTTATTTTATTTTAAAGATGTGGGGTACACTTCAAGGTTAGGTATACAAATGTTCATTATGCAGGTACCTTAGTTAATGAGGTGTCTCCCTCCCTCCCCAGGCAGTTTCCCTCAACTGCCAATCCCACCACCCACCTTCCGTAGCAGTTTCCCACTACTGCCAATCCCTTTCTTATAGTATTATGATAATTGTTCAAGGTCCATTTCTAAGTGAGAACATATGGTACTCTGTTCTTTGTTTCTGTGATAGATCACTGAGTATGATAGACTCTAAATCCATCCAAGTTGCTGTGAAGTTCATATGTTTGTCCTTCTTTATGACTGCATAATATTCCATTATGTATATGTACCACATTATTTTAATCCAGTCCAGCTACGGTGGACATCACGGTTGGTTCCATGTTTTTGCTATTGTGAATAGAGCTGCAACAAACATGCATGTGCTGATATCTTTTTTGTAGAATTATTTGCGTTCCTCTGGGTATATTCCCAGTAGGGGAATTCCTGGATCATATGAACAATCACTTTCTAGTTCTTTCAGAAATTGCCACACTGTCTTCCAAAGAGGTTGCACTAGTTTGCATTTCCACCAGCAGTGTAGAAGCGTTCCTCTCCCCTACCCCGCATCCTCGCCATCATCTGTTGTTTGTTTTGTTAATGATGGCCAAGAAAACACTGCTCAAAGAAATCCAAGAAGACACAAACAAATGGAAAAATATTCCATGTTCATGGATGGGAAGAATCAAAATTGTTAAGATGTCCATCCTACCAAAGGCAATCTACAGATTCAACGCAATACCCATTAAGTTACCAACATCATTCTTCTCAGACCTGGAAATGACAATACAGAAATTCATATGGAAACATAAACTACCACGAATAGCCAAAACAATCCTTAGCAAAAGAAACAAAGCAGGAGGTATTACACTTCCAGACTTCAAACTTTACTATAAGGCTACAGTAATCAAAACAGCCTGGTATTGGTACAAGAACAGGCATATATCTGAACTTTAAATACGTTCTCTGTATTTGGTGCTTTTGCTCCAACTGTAGGCTTTAATAGTTGTGTGTGGCTTCCAACACCTGATACCACTCAGTCTTAGGTGTGCAATAAAATGAGTATTACTTGACCATACACAGGAAGGTAGTACATTTTTGTCATTGGGAGGGAATATGATATTGGGTTATCTTTGGTGGAAAATTGTTAGTTTTTTCAAAAGCAAACTTTTCTTTGCCTTAGCTGTTACACAACAATGTAAACACCCTTGATCAAACTAGTAAAAGTTTTATGCTTTTGTGGTTATTGTTCTTCGGCATAATGGTACTGAATGTTTAATAGCAAAAAAAGTTCCTTGTAATAGAGAAAGGAAAATAATTTGCCTTATGATATTTTAAGAAATTTTGTTCTCCTTATGAAATGGATGTAGTAGAATAATGTTCAATGGGTCAGAATTCACATTGAGTCCTTTCTTCCCTATGTGCACAAATAATCCAATGATTTCTGCAGCTTAAAGACTTTTGTGAGGACCTCTGATAAAAATTTATGAATAAACAAGAAATTGTGATGCAAGATAAATATTATATACATATTTACATAGTACAATAATTACTATTTCTGTATGTATTATTTGTATCTCAACAAGTATTTACTAAACAAATACAGAATATAATAAAGACTGAAGTACTAGGTACATTTGTCTTTTCTTTAAGTTCTTTTTACTGTTTTTAGTGTTGTGCCAATCCGCACATTAATCTATTTTTATATTTTTAAGACTTGGTCATGTGTTCTAAGCCTGCCTGTCTTGCTGTTTTCCTTCCTTCCTTCTCTCCTTGCTTCCTTCTTTCTTTCCCTTCATATATTTTATTACGTGCTCAATAAGTATTTACTAAAAAAATGCTGAATATAATAAAGACTGAAATGTGATATATATTTATCTCTTTAAATTATTTTTACTGCTTTTAGTACTGTGCCAATCTGCACATCAATTCATTTTATCTTTTTAAAACTAGATCAATATTAGTCATGTGTTCTAAGCTTGCTTGTCTTTCTTTCTTCCTTTTTTTGTTCCTTCCTTCCTGCTTTCTTTCCTATCTTTCTTTTCCATGAAGAAGAGGGTAAAATTATATCTGTGAACTTGGTACTAATAATTCATTAATTAGGGGTTGAATTAGAGCTTTCACATTCCAATATAACTTGTAATGCCCAACTTTATCTACTAATTGTTATGATTTCCAGCGTGGAAAACTGTCAACATAATTATCTTTCATATGAACTTTCAAGTGGGAGTAAATGTAATGACAGACATATTGCTTTTATACACCCTTAAGATTCCTAGAATTGCTGATTTTTATAGAAGAAAAGTTCACTTTTCATGCTTTGAGTTTGTCTAAGAAAATTCCAACATTTCCTGTATAGACTGTCCTGTAAAATAATCTGAAAGGATTATCCATGACTAGAATTAACATTGCCACCTTTTTTGCATTTGAGATACTTGAGAATTTTATCATTTTTCTTATTTCTAACTAAATGGGATTAATAGGAGATAATAATATATGTGGTTTCGGTAGCTTCAAGTTAAGGAAACATCAATCATATCTATTGTACTATGAAGTCAGATAGTATCTGTTATAAAATAATACAATAGGACAGGAGTAATTTATCAGAAATCGTGACATAACAATTTCAGCTTAGAAAAGAGATTGTTGTCAGAGTCAAGGTACCCAAGGACAGATGAGAGGTGCCAGTAGTCTTTTAAAAGTGACAAGCTAAATTTATAACCCCATTGTTTCTCACATGATGAGAAATGTGAGATGTTTACCGTATTAGCCTCCAAATGGGAATTGGGGCATGTGAAGTTATGTAAAAAAAGTACCCACTTTTCCAGACGAATTTCTTGTACTGGTCAAGGAATTGCACAAAATTTTTGAGGTAGCAGGACAAGTGCGTTGGCAATGATATCCACACATAATCAGTCCACGTACCATATTTAATTCTTGTGTTGTGATTTTTGCAGCTCTAACGTGATTTGAATCAAAAGGAAGGCCCAAATCTTATAGGAATAAATGAGATGAGAAAATACAGGAGGTCTACAGTTTGCCCCTGAAATGATAATGGTATATGTGCGGTACACACGTGTAACTTCCCCCTTCTCTGTGTCTATCAGACGTTGTACATCCATCACAGACCCCTCTGGATGCGATTCAGGAAATAATTTGCTGCCAGTCTGTCAGAATGAGAAAGTACTTTGTGTGTGTGTGTGTGTGTTTGTGTGTGTGTGTGTGTGTGTGTGTGTGTAAGTAACAGGAATAACCAGCTCAGTGCTTGACTCAAATAAATACTTAATGAATATTTTTTCATAAATGAATTGAACAACACGGTCTAGAATTTCTAAAATTCCCTTGCTTTGTGAATTATAACATATAGAGTCACAAAAATTTGTCTTTAGAGTTTACAAAATTCTAGTTTCAAGAAACATTAGTGAAAAGAAGCAAACGAAATTTGCAGTGGATCACTTTAATGCTTCAGTTTATATTGGTTTGAGCCACTCAGTGATTTTGAGATGAGTTGAAGTGAAACTGTCTCCTTTGTTGTGGCGAGAATGTGAGTCAAGCCCCATGACTTCTTCAACAAAACCTTGCCTTTTCTTCCTTCATATCTGGTATCTATAAGATAAAGGTTTCCCCAGTATGCCACAAAGAAGACATACACCACCTGAATGACATCTCTGGGACTGGATTTTAAACTATGGAAAGCATGGAAGGACATTGGGTTTTCAGCTCCTAAGTCTTTGCTCAGTTTATACTAACTTGCAATCTTGGGCTACTTTGGCTATAGTTTTCTTATCTGTAGAATGGAGATTACTATATTGATGCTCTCTATGTATAGGGTTTGTTTGGTGACATGAAATTAATTTATGAAAATTCTTGTACAGTTTCAAACAAATGCCAGGTAACCTTTAGCCCCGAATACTGTATTTTCTAGAACATGTCACATACCAAATGTGGAGACAGGACAGCGTGAGAGTTGAAAGAGCTGTCAAACATATCAGATTCACATCTCAAACATATCAGTCACATATGCCAAACATATGAGATATATGCCAAACGTATGCCAAACATATCAGATTCACATCTCAATTTCACCATTCACTAACTATGTGATTCAAGGCACTTTCCTTGATTCTTCTGAGCCTAAATTTTTTCATCTGCCTTTAGGGAAATGGAATGTTATAAGAATTAAGTTGTCAAGAGTTTAAAGCAACTAGCATAGTCACTGGCACCCAGTAAGTTATCAATTAATGGCAGCAGTTATAATCAATAACTACTAGCTGACTTAATGAAAGTTATCATCCAAGGCATGCTAACCATCTTGTATTTTTCTCTTTTATTCTCAACATGAGTTAGATCACCAGAAAGCTACATATATGGATGATTTTGCATTATTCTGCAGTAAAATTACTGCTATAGAATCCCAATATGATGTATATTGGCTTTTTATTTATATTCTTTTGAAGTGATGGAAATACATGAAAGCCTTTGAATTATTATACTGTTCATTTTGTGTGTGTCCTAATATGATAGCCCATATGAAAAACTCTCAACAGAATTTAAATAATAGAATAAAAGTTTATTTTTTCTGATTTACTGGTGTATCTACTTTCATGAGATAAAATGAGTTGTGTATAATATGTAGCATTTCCCTCTTTGCTTTAGCTGATGGGAAACTTAAAGTATGTTTTGCTCATAAAAGCCTAAGCCATATTAAGAATTGAAACTTCCTTATATAATTACTGCTTCCTGGTCACTTTTATTTTTGGTCCTTTATCCTTTCATTTTATGTTAGTATATTACAGTTCTGTATCTTCATTTTTTGGTAAACTGGTTCAAGTTCCTTTTAAAATAAATAGATCACTGAAAATTAGTAAAATACAAATCATTCAATTCTGGTAAACATTGATTTCATCTTTACTATTCTGCAACGTTTGGAATTAATTGTATTAAATAAGTTAATTTTGAGACTCAATTAATAAAGTGTACTAGTCAGCAATGCAATGCACTGTATATTAAACAAAATAATGTGTACATCATGAAATCAGGTACTAAAATGGGTAACGCTAATTTGAAAATATAAAATTCATGCTAATTAACAGTTAAGTAACCTGTGGATACAGAAATACATATTTATGTTGCAGTATTTCAACTTTAAAAGAAAATTTGTCACAATATAAAAATAACCCTTTTACTGTTAATGTAATGCTTCTTTTTGTGCCCATGGATAACATATAAGAAAATGTGTTCTTTTCCCCTTTAACCTTAAATGTACCATGTTCTTTATTAGCTTCCTATCTTCTTAAACCTTTTGCTTTGTTATCCTAAGGGAAAAAGAAAGCAAATGAACAGAAATTCATAATACGACATTTTGGTAAACAGGCAATTAAGGGTTTGGAAAGAGCTCTATATTATAGTACTTTTTGCTGAGTGTTGGGCCTGAGGAAACTGATAAAATGATCTTCATGAGTTAAATAAAATGGAGTTGTACCTTAACTGTACTAAAGGCAAGATAGTTGAGCAAAAGGCCTGATGGTTTTGTGGTCCTTTGTGATAGAAGAAAGGGTAAATGCTCAGTATTTTTTTCCTAGGAAGTATAAATAATTTTACTCATAAAAAATTTAACCCTAGCTTTGCCAGAAGGTATGAGTAAGACAAATTGTCAAAGTAGTCATGAACAAGGTAGAGCAATAAAGTCTGACTCTGAGTTTCAGCCCTTTAGAGTTGCTTGGATTATAAATACCTTCTCAGTTTGCCCGTTCATTATAGAGCGAAATACTTTATGTAAAACACCAGGCTTGATTTGAAGGGGTGGGCATAGAAATGGGGGAGACTCTCAACTATGTAGTTGACTTTTCTTTCCCTGTCTTGATGCCATGAGTGGTGCTTATCAATACTCAGTCACTTGATGGTTTCAATCTGTATCTGTTCCTACTGTCCCAGGTGACACTGATCTTTGTCTTTTTTTCTGGGGTCCCACCTTGACATTGCTAATGGGGAAGTCATCCCATTTTGGCAATTCATTGTTGGCACAGTTGTTGAATTGGAAGAAGGTTCTATCTTTCTACTTAGCTCCCCATAGGATCTAAGTTTTTGGCATCCCTTTGTAAGAAGGTAGAGACAAATCCTTGATGCTGGAGAAGATGCTTCCTAAAAAGAATCCCAAAGAACTACATCTGAGAGTGCTGTACCAAGAGCTATGTCAGAATCATGTCCAGCCACACTGACTCCTTTTGCTTAGACTGTTCTTTCCCATTCAGAGAGATTGTAGAGGTATTTGTCTTTCTCTTTTTGAAGGAGTCTTAATTACTGTATGTCTGTGCCCAGTTTTCTACACCACTGTCTTTTTTTAATTTTTCTTTTGGAATTTGATGTTGTCTTCTTGTAAGTAAGATTTTATGGCATCAACTTGGGCAACTGAAAGTTTCTAGTCTTCTTCAGCCAATTTTTTTTGAAAGAGAAAACTAAGGAATTTCTCTAGGATATGTGAAGGGGAACCCAGAAAAAAACAGAATTTATTTATTATAATTGTGTATTTATTCTTACTTGTTTAAACTTTAGTCACCTTCAAAGTACTCTCCATTTGATGCATTACAGCTATCAAGATGCTTTTTTTCCACTACTCAAAACAATTTTTGAACTTGTCAGTTTTGAGACCTTTTGGTGCTTCTGCCCTCTTTTGTTTCACCTCTTCCACATGGGCAAAATGTTTCCCTTTGAGGATCTTTTTCATCCAGGGAAACAAAAAAAAAACGTCACCCAGGGTGAGATTGAGTGAATAGGGTGGGAGGGGCATAGGGGTCATGCCGTTTTTGGTAAAAAACTGCTGAACACTCAGTGTGGTGTGAGCAGGTGCACTCATTAAATGACTCATCATGAAATGAGCAAACACATTGAAAGAATATAGCCTCCCCCACAAAAAAATTCACTGAAACTGAACACAGCCTATCACAACAATGCTGGCTGGTACACTGATGCCAATGAGTTCCTAGAACACTTACCTAGCAGGGGAAGCCTGTATTACAAAGGATATGCCTTTCCAAAAATAATTCTGTTTTTTGGGGGTTCTCCCTTATACATGCATGGAATTGTTCTCATGGTTTATCTTTACTTAAAAATCTTACTGAGGAAAAGCATAACTTTATAGAACCTGTCTATGTCACCAAGAGAACCAACCTAATTAAACACCTACTATGTGCTTTATAATAATCTTAATTAATTTTCTTGAGATTCTTGAAAATTAGGAATGTGTACTTTTTGTTTAAAAACAAACAAACAAAACAACAAGGCAACATCCTCGGGTCCCCTCCCACTGTGGGGGCTCTTCTGTCCTCTCAATAAATCCTGTTTTCAAAAAAGAAAAAAGAAAAAAAACAAGGTTCAGAGAGATTATGCAACTTACCCAAGACCACATGGCTAATTAAATGGAATCAAGGTTAGATTCTTGTGCGTTTTATTGGACGCCCAAAGTTCATGCTTCTAGGACAGGCTTTAGCCTCTTTCAGCACATTTACTCCTCGTCCCCTTAGAGAATTGAATAGCTTGCCTGTCTGCTGTACATTATGCCTAAAGTGTTCCTACTGGTCCTTTTCTTTGATAAACATGTTTTCTTTTTTCTTTCTTTCTTTTTTTTTTTTTTTTTACAGATGTGGGGTACAATTCAGGGTTAGATACACAAATGTTCATTATGCACGTACCCTTGTGGATGAGGTGTGCTCCTCCCTTCCCTGGCAGTTTCCTTCAACTGCCAATCCCACCCTCCTCTCCTGGCAGTTTCCCACTACTGCCAATTCCTTTCTTATAGTATTATGATAATTGTTCAAGGTCAGCTTATGAGTGAGAACATATGGCACTCTGTTCTTTGTTTTTGTGACAGATCACTGAGTATGATAGACTCTAAATCCATTCATGTTGCTGCAAAGTCCATATGTTTGTCCTTCTTTATGACTGCATAATATTCCATTGTGTATATCTGCCACATTTAAAAAAATCCAGAACAGCTTCAATGGGTAGCATTGTTGGTCCCATGTTTTTGCTATTGTGAATAGAGGGATTTGAATTCCTCTGGATATATTCCCAATAGGGGGATTTCTGGGTCATATGAAAGGTCAATTTCTAGTTCATTCAGAAATTGCCATACTGTCTTCCAAAGAGGTTGCACTAGTTTTCATTCCCACCAGCAGTGTAGAAGCCTTCCGTTTTCTCCACATCCTCACCAGCATCTGTTGTTGTTTGTTTTCTTAATGATGGCCATTCTTATTGGGGTTAGGTGGTATCTCAATGTGGTTTTGATTTGCATTTCTCTGTTTATTAGTGAGGCTGAGCACTTTTTCATGTGTCTGTTGGCTGCCTATATATCTTCTTTTGAAGTGTCTATTCGTGTCTTTTCCTACTTTTTAATAGGGCTGTTTGGATAAACATGTTTTCAAAGATAGCTTTCCTCTTTCAGAAAGAGCCTTTCTTAAGTGAAAAAATAAAATTCATCATTGTAAAATTTCTAGACCCATGTAAATATTTATTCTATATACTTGTTCATCACTTTACATAAAATAGGTACATACTACATATACACTAAACAAATGTTTATATTGTATTTAATTTTAATGGTTATATTTTAGTATTGAAGGAAGCTTATGGGTCTGGATACTAAAGGTAGGTTTATATTATATTAAAGAAATTCCTTTCTGCTTCTAAATGGGATTTTTTTTTTTTGGAGTAGAGATCTCATTCTGTCACCCAGACTGGAGTGCAGTGGCACGCTCCTGGTCACCGCAGCCTCGACCTGCTAGGCTCAGGTGATCCTTCCACCTCAGCCATCCAAGTAGCTGGAACCATAGGTGCATGCCACCCTGCCTGACTAATTTTTTTATTTATTGTAGAGACAAGGTCTCGCCAAGTTGCCCAGGCTTGTCTCGAACCCCCAATCCTCTCACCTCTGTCTCCCAAAGTTCTTGGATTACAGGTATGAGCCATCATGCCCGGCACTAAATGGATTTTAAAACAAAAAGTTTTAGAGGAAGAGTGTCTCATGAAACTCTCTTTGTCACCATATTGCTGAGTCATTGACTTTCTTGTTGACAGTCACTAAGGAGTTGGACCACTGAATAGTGTGATAATTTCTTTCCTGTTGAAAAAAATTTTCAACAAAAAATTCTTAAAAAAGAAACAAATGACAACTTAAAAAATTCTACATTCCCAGAATGTAGTATAATAAAGTAGTCAGTAGCACATAGCATCTTAATGTGTGAAAGGAACTGGGCTGGTGTATCTTGGAGAAGAAACACTTCTACTTTACCTTTCATCCTACACGCAAAGACTAGTTTCATTTTAGTTCAAATTTGAGAAGTCATAATTCAGATTAAAGGGAGCTCTTTATTTTGCTTTATTTCAGCTGGTATTATCGTACAGTTAACAATTGTACTGTGTATAAAAGAGTCCTCAAAACTTCTAATGATGGTGGGAGTACATGAGTTCAATTCTGTGGTAGGCATAGAGAAACTTCCTGTTCGTATTTGTCATCTGCAAACACGCATCACCTTTCAGATATGTTATTCCTTTTATGAATCCCTTTGTTATGATTCTTTATCTTTATAACTTATTCTTTAGAGTTCTTTATCTCTTTTATGAATTCCTTCTTTATAATTCTCTAAATGCTCTAAAGCTGCATGAATATGGACTATAGCTGGTGGCTTTAGAGAATACTTTTGTTCTGGATGTAAATGTATTGATCTGAAGAGCGTGTTGACTTTCATGTTACCACTTAGAAAATTTAGTTCAGTAAATTGTGAAGATTGTCATTTGCCTACTCTCTGTTTTTTAGATAAGTGTATATAATTTTAACTATTTGAAATGTTATTATACCTATATGCAACACTCAAGTACAAAAATCACTTAGAGCACAGACAAGGTAATTCATGAAAAACAAATTTCTGTATCAAAATAATCATAGTATCTCTTTAAAAAGTGTCAAATATCATCTCTCACCGGATTGAACCTAATGTGTCATGTGAAAAACCTTTTATTTTAAGTATTCTATAACACAGTAGAGACTCTTTTCCGTCCATTTATGTTATTTGGAGTTCCATAACAATGCATACTGGCTCTTTCATCTACAGTCACTTCACAGATCAACTCCTCCCCATTTTTAAGGTCTCACTTTCTAGAAGCCCACTTTTTGAAGACTTCCTGGATTGTAAAACTGGATTAGGAGCCCTACCACTATGATTTTATAGCACCCTATATTTACTAACCATATAGCATTTATGGTATCTTTATTGAAATTTCTTATTTCTCTTTCTCACTAAACTCCTAGAGAGCAGTGACTTTTCTTGTTTATTCTTAAATAGCTATTTCTTTCCTTCTTTCAAAAAAATTTTTTTTGAAATAAGGTTTCACTCTGTTGTCTAGACTAAAGTGCAGTAAAGCACTTCATAGATCACCACAGTCTCCATTTCCTGGGCTCAAGCGATCCTCCCACCTCAGCCTTCCAAGTAACTAAAACTACAAATGCATGCCACCATGCCCTGGTATATTTTTATTTTTTGTAGAGATAGGTCTTATGTTTCCCAGAATGGTCTCAAACTCCTGAACTCTAGCAATTCTCCCACCTCAACCTCTCCAAGTGCTGGGATTATAAGTGTAAGCCATAGCACCTAGTTTAAATAACTATTTCTATAATAAGTCCAGGAAGAGAATAGCTGCTCAATTAATATTTGGAGAATTGAATTAAACTGAATATTTTAGAATGCTAGAAAGCATTGAGCCTTACACCATTGAGTTTGATGTTGGCTGTATTTGTTTCATAGGTGCATTTAATTAGGTTAAGGGCATTTCCCTTAACTTTCTCAGAGTTTTTACCATGAAATGGTGGTATATTTTGTCAAATTCTTTCACCGGATCTACTGAAATAATTAGAGACACCTTATTTTACTGCATTTTGCTTCACTGTGCTTTGCAGATATTACATTTTTTACAAATTTTAAGTTGTGGCAACCCTGTGTCAAACAAGTCTATTGGTGTCATTTTTCCAACAGCATATGTTTACTTCATGTGTCTATGTCACATTTTGATAGTTTTCTCAATATTTCAAATTTATTATTATTATGTATTATAGTGATCTGTAATCAGTGATATTTGATGTTACTATTGTAATTTTTGTGGGGCACCACCAAACCACATTCACATAAGGTGGTGAACTTAATTGATAAATGTTCCTTCCATGTTCTGACTACTCCACTGCATTCCCTCTTTTGCTCCCACTCCTCAGTCTCCCTGTTCCCTGAGATATAACATTGAAATTAGGCCAGTTAATAACCTTACAACAACCTCTAAGTATTCAAGTAAAAGGAAGAGTCACACATCTCTCACTTTAAATCAAAAGCTAGAAATGATTAAGCTTAGTGAGGAAGGCATGTCGAAACCAAGATAGGCCCAAAGCCAGGCATCTTGTGACAGTCAGTCAAGTTGTGAATGCAAAGGAAAAGTTCTTGACAAAAATTAGAAGTACTACTTTAGTAAAACACACAAAAGACAAAGAGCCTTATTGCTGATAGGGAGAATGTTTTGGTGGTCCAGATAGAAAATCAAAGCAGCCACGACATTCCCTGAAGCCAAAGCCTTACGTCTTAACTCTCTTCAATTCTATGAAGACTGAGAGAGGTGAGAAAGCTACTGAAGAAAGTTTGAAGCTAGTAGAGGTTGGTTTACAAGATTTAAGGAACAAAGGCTTCTCTAGGATATAAAAGTAAAATGTTAAGAAGCAAGTGCTAGTGTAAAAGTTGTGCAGCAAAGTTATCCAGAAGAGCTGTCTAAGATCATTGATGAAAGTGACTGCACTAAAGAATAGATTTTCAGTGTAGATGAAATAGCCTTCTACCGGGAGATGACATCTAGGACTTTCATAGCTAGAGAGGAAGAGAAGTCAACGCCTCACTTCAAATCTTCAAAGGAAAGACTGATTCTTTTGTTCGGATTGAATACAACTGGTGACTTTAAGCTAGAGCCAATGCTCATTTACTAGCCAGGAAATCCTAAGACCCTGAAGAATTTTCAAAATCTACTCTATCTATGCTCTAGAAATAGAATAACAATGCCTGAGTAGTAGTAGCACATCTGTTTACAGCATGACTCACTAACTATTGTAGACACATTGTTGAGAACTACTGATGAGAAAAATATATTTCTTTTAAAATATTACTACTCATTGACAATGCATCTGATCACCCAAGAACTCTGATGGAGATGTACAAAGAAATTAATGTTGTTTTCATGCCTATTAACACAACATCCATTCTGCAGCCCGTGGCTCAAGTGGTAATTTTAACTTTCAAGTCATATTATTTAAGAAATAAATATCTTAGTGACATAGCTGCTGTAGATAGTGATTCCTCAGATAGATCTGGGCAAAGTAACTTTAAAATCTTCTGAAAAGAATTCACCATTGTTGATGCCATTAAGGACGTTTATGATTCATGGGAAGAGGTCAAAATATCAACAGTAATCAGAGTTTGGAAAAAGTTGATTTCATTCCTTGTAGATGACTTTGAGGAGCTCAAGACTCAAGTGGAGAAAGTAACTACAGAAGTGGCAGAAGTGGCAAGAGAGTTAGAATTAAAAATGGTGTCTGAGGATGAGACATTTGCTACAATCTTGTGATAAAACTTCAACTGATGAGATGTTGCTTATTATAGTTGAACAAAAGAAGTTGTTTCCTGAGATAGAACCTACCCCTAGTGAAGGTTCTATAAACATTGTTGAAATGACAACAAAGGATTTAGAATATTGCATAAACTTAGTTGATAAAGCAGTGGCAGGGTTTGAGAGGATTGACTCCAATGTTGAAAGAAGTTCTACTGTGGGTCACATGCTGTCAAACCACAACATGTTACAGAGATATCTTTAATGAAAGGAAGAATAAATAGATTCAACAGACTTCATTGTTGTCTTATTTAAAGAAATTGCCACAGTTAGCCCAACCTTCAGCAAACTTCACCCTCAGTCAGCAGTTATCAGCATCAAGGCAAGACCTTCCACTGGGGAAAAGAGTATGACTTGCCGAAGTCTCAAATAACTTAGCATGTTTTAGCAATAAAGTATTTTAAATTAAGGCATGTGCATTGTTTTTTCAGACATAATGCTATTGCACATTTAATAGACTACAGTACACTATAAACATACCTTTTATATGTGCTGCAAAACCAAGATATTTATGTGACTTGCTTTGTTGAGATATTAGCTTAATTGTGGTAGTCTGGAACCGAGCCTAAAATATCTCTGAACTATGCCTATATATGGTTTCCTTTCTTTATTCAAGTAATGTGGTTAATTATATTGATTAATTTTCAGATGTTAAATCAACCTTGCATTCCTAGGATAAATACCCATTTGGTTATTATGTATAATTCTTTTACATTATATTCAGTTTGATTTATTAATATTTTAAAACAATTTCAATGTCTGTGTTTCCAAGTGATATTGGTCTTCCTTCTTCCAGTTCTTCCTTCTTTCCTTTTTTAGTTCTCCCATCTTTTTCTTTCTTTCTTCTCCCAAGATATGAGCTACGTACGTACTTTCATCTTTAGCTGCCCTTTTTCCACATAAAGCAATTTGAATCAGAGTGGGTTTGCCTCCTATCTATAAAAGTTGAAGGTCATGGTCAAAGGATAAGATGTGCATGGTATATTCTTTGTGCTGTGAATGCTGTAGCATTCATGGGATGAGAGATAGGTTGGCTTTGGAACAGGTATTGCTTTTTCAATAAACTAATATTTTTAGATATATTGAGGCTCTTGAATTGTGAGCCTTTTTTAGTATGATACAAAAAATTAGTTGCAGGAAAAATATGATTAGCATCTGAGGCAATGTCAAGTTAACCGAAATAAGAGGTAGAAAATCACACCTTTAATACTTTTAACATTCTTTTAATATTTTTAATAGTCTTTATGTCTCACTCATTAATTAAGTATTCATTCATACACATCAACTGAATGCTCACCATGTCAGTCTATCTGCTTAGGATAAGGCCCACAGAGATGAACAAAGCAGAAGGGTCAGGGATGAACACGCATAATGGTACTTTCCTTCTGGGTGATCTGATCACCTGGGCTGTTTTCAGCAAAAATCCTGTTAGGTCATTTTAGCCAGAATCCCTCCTTACCTCTGATGTTTTCTTTTAGTAATTTTCTATCCACTGCTTCCTAGCTATGAATTCCCATCCTGCTTCCTAGCTGTGAATTCCCGCTTGCCCATGCTGTGTTCACAGTTGAGCCTGGTTTTATATTGAGTTTTATTTTTTCCTATCTCAATAATTATATATTATTATAATTATTTATTTATAAATTTAAATTCAAATTATAACTTATAAGTAAATTCTGGTTTTTTAAACCAGTTTAGCTAGCGTCCAGCTCTGATTTTTCTTTGACAGAGAAAATCAATAAATAAAAACTGTAGAACAGGAAATAAGATGCTGGTGGGTAGTTTATTTTAGATAGGGTAGCCAGAAAAACCCTATTGAAAGGTATCAGGTCTTTCATCAGAATCCTCCTTACCCATAATGTTTCCTCTTGGTGGTTTTCCACCCATTAACCCACATGCTGCTCCTTGGCTATAAGTTTTTGCTTGCCCATTTGGTATTTGGAGTTGAGCCTAATCTTTCTACTCCACTACAAGACCCCATTGGAATCGTCCCTGTGCCTAGCTCAAGGTCCTGAATAAAGTCTTTTGTACTATGTTTTAATAAGTGTCATTTAATAATTTTTTCATGAACACTATTCAGGATTTCAGAACGTGAACAATTCTAGATGATAAGATATCAGCAGCCTAAAGAAAACACAAAAAGTTTTGGGAGTTACCAGTCCCTGACATCATTTGGTCGAGGTGTTCAGGTCAGGATGGGAAAGAGAGTTTTAGTAGAGTCAGTGTTGCCATCACTGTGGTTCTGAATTCCTATTCGCTTATCAAGTCAATAAAGTGAGAGGTTGAGCTGGCATAGAAGCAGTTCTTTCCTTGTTATTACCGGCGTCATCTTTTTGCCAGAAGTTTCCTTGCCAGGAGATGGCTCAGTTACCATGGGTGCTTAGAAATGTTTTTTGGCAGCCCTAATTGAGTCTAGAGTGTGATTTCATGCTTATGTTTTTCTTTTTTTTTTTTATTTTAGACTTAAAAAATTATAGAGATGTGAAGTATTACTTAAGTAGGCTGCATGCACGTGAAGTTTGGTTATCTAACTGGCCCTCATTCCCTCTGGCAGTGGACCGGGTGCCCTTTGTGTTGTCACATGCCCCATGCTCCCTACTTCTTTTCTCCCTCCCCTCCCTAGCAGTACCCAGCAACTGCTGATTCCACCCTTGTACAAATGTGACTAGTATTCAGGACCCACTTATGAGTCAGAACATGCGGTATTCAGTCCTTTGTTTCTGTGGTAGTTCACTTAGTCTGATGGTCTTCAATTCCATCTAAGTTGCTACAAAGGCCATGATTTTTTTCTTCTTCATGGCTGCATGATACTCCATTGTGTATATGTACCACATTTTTTAAATCAGTCCACTTTAGATGAGCAGCAGGGTTGGATCCATGTTTTTGCTATTGTGAACAGTGTGACAATAAACATGCATGTGCAGGTGTCTTTTTGATAGATCAGTTTGCGTTCTTCCAGGTAAATTCCTAGGAGGGCAATTGCTGGATCATATGGAAGGTCAATTTCTACTTCCCTTAGGTATCACCACAGTATTTTCCATAGAAGTTGGACTAGTTTGCACTCCCACCAACCATGTAGAAGTGTCCCCTTTTCTCCACACCTGCACCAGCATCTATTGTTTTCTGATTTATTAATAATGGTCATTCTTACTGGGGTAAAGTTGTATCTCAGTGTGCTTTTGATTTGCCTCTCTCTGATGATTAGTGAGGATGTGCATTTTTTCTTGTATCTCTTGGTTGCTTGTATATCATCTTTTGGGAATTGGCCATTCGTGTTCTTTGCCTACTTTTTTATTTTTAATTTTAAAAATGTGGGGTACAATTCAGGTTTAGGTGTACAAACATTGATTATGCATGTACCCTTGTTGATGAGATGTGCCCCTCCTCCCCTAACAGTTTCCCTCAACTGCCAATCCCGCTCCCCACCCCCCACAGTTTCCCACTACAGCCAATCCCTTTCTTTCTTTTTTCCCCCCACCCTGCCAATCCCTTTCTTAAAGTATTGTGATAATTGTTCACGGTCTGCTTATGAGTGAGAACATATGGTACTCTGTTCTTTATTTCTGTGATAGATCAGTTTGTATGATCGACTCTAAATCCATCCAAGTTGCTGCGAAGTCCACATGTTTGTCCTTTATGGCTGCATAATATTCCATTGTGTATATATACCACATTTTTTTAATTCAGTCCAACTTTGATGGGCAGCATGGTTGGTTCCATGTTTTTTATTATTGTGAATAGAACTCTTTGCCCACTTTTTAATGGGGTTGTTTTTTTCCCCTTTCCTTTAGTTTTGAGTTCCTTGTAGCTCCTGGATATTAGGCCTTTGTTAGGTGCATAATTTGCAAATATTTTCTCCCATTCTGTGGGCTGTCTCTTTACTCTTTTGATGTTTTCTTTTGCTATGCAAAAGCTTTTCAGTTTGATGAGGTCCCACTTGTCTATTCTAGTTTTTAAGGCATTCACTTTTGGGGATTTGGCCAAGAATTAATTGCCTACTCTGATGTGCATAGAATATTTCTTTTTTTTTTTGAGTTGGAGTCTCACTCTGTTGCCCAGACTGAAATGCAGTGGCACACTCCCGGCCACCACAGCCTTGACCTGCTGGGCTCTGGCGATCCTTCTGCCTCAGCCTTCCAAGTAGCCAAAACTACAGGTGTGTGCTACCACGCCTGGCTAACTTTTTGATTTATTGTAGAGATGAGGTCTTGCCAAGTTGCCCAGGCGGATCTCGAACCCGTGGGCTCAGGCAATCCACTCACCTCAGCCTCCCAAAGCACTGGGATTATAGGCTGAGCCACCGAGCTCGGCCTAGAGTATTTCTTACATTTTCTTCTAGGACTCTTATAGCTTGAGGTTTTATGTTTAGGTCTTTGATCCATTATGAGTTGGTTTTTGTATATGGTGATAAGTAGGGTTCCAATTTCATTCTTCTGCATGTGGTTAGCTAGCTTTCCCAGCACCATTTACTAAAATATGATCTCCTTTCTCCAGTGATTGTTATTAGTGGCTTTGTCAAAAGTGAGATGGTTGAGAGATTGTGTTTTTGCTTCCAGAATCTCTGTCCTGCTCCTGGTCTATGTGTCTATTCTTGTACTAGTACCAGGCTGTTTTAGTTACTATAGTCTAGTAATAAAATTTAAGGAATAAATAAAATTTAGGAAATGTGATACCTCACACTTTGTTCCTTTTGCTGAGGATTGTTTTGGCTATTCGTGCTCTTTTTTGTTTCCATATGAATTTCTGTATTGTTATTTCCAGGTCTGTGAAAAATGATGCTAGTAATCTGATGGGTATTGCATTGAATCTGATCTGTAGATTGGGTAAAATAGACATCTTGGCAATATTGATTCTTCTAATCCATGAGCATGGGATATTTTTCCATCTTTTTGTGTCATCCTTGATTTATTTGAGCAGTGTTTTGTAATTCTTGTTGTAAAGATCTTTCACATCTCTAGTTATGTGGATGCCAAGGTATTTCTTTCTTTCTTTCTTTCTTTTTTGTTTATGCTTTTCTACAGCTTGTACTTGTCTGTGATTTTGAAAATTAACTCTGAACTTTTAATGAAGGGTACATATTTTGCATATTTTTAAACTTTATACAAACTTGGGCATCATTGATCTTTTACATATTTGTTAATCAGTATTAACAAAACATATCATTTTTGCCTTGTGAAAGGCACTTGTTCTTCCTTTTGTAAAGCAGTGCATGAGTGGGAAGATCTTGAATTTTTCCTGTTCTCCTTGACAGAAAAAAAGTTAAAGTATATCATTTACAAATCTTGTCTTATGATAACCATTCTTATTTGAGGTTATCAAATTCAGCAAATGATTTCTAGTTGAAATACCATGCAGCATAAATATTCTCATTTTTCACATAATGCAGTTTTAATCAGAGTGGGCTTACTTCTTATAACTAGAAGTTGAAGGTCAAGTGATAAGATGTGCATGGTGTATTCTTTGTGCTGCAAGCGTTATGGCATTCATGGAAATAAGAGATAGGTTAGCTTTGGAGTAGGTGTTGTTTATGTCAATGAACGAATATTTTTAGATATATTGAGACCCTTGTATTTTGAATCATTTTATTAGTATGATAGTCACAGGAAAAATATAATTAGTCACAGGAAAATTATAATTAAAATCCTATTTTGAAACTCACAAATATAAAACACATTGTGAAAGCATAATCCCACATTACTTTTACTTTAAAATTAAAAAAAAAAACTATTTTAAGGTATTGATATTTTAATTTGAATTTTAAAAAATCAGTAAAAAAAATCCAAGTCTTTCTTGTTGAGGAAGGGAAATACGTGCCCCCTTAATTCAGTGCTGTCTCTGAGTCTCCCTGCTTATATTGTTTTCCTTCTCCTTCCCTTAAAGGTGGCGGCACTGCTAATATGACTAGTCAATGTCTAGGAAAATTGGTGAGGATCACTACATGCTGAAAGGCAGGTCCTGTGCTCTTTGCTTTCTCTTTTTCATATACAAAATGAGTATGTTAAGCCTGGATGAGGGCAATCTTGTCAATTGTCCCGCTCCACAATTTAGCCTAAGCTGAATAGAATTTTAAATACCAAGAGTTTGGATTTGATGCTACTGAGCAGAACTCAGTCCTGCTTTTTATAAATAACAGACTCAAATTTCTTTCAAAAACCAGCGCTCTTCCATGATCACTGATTGATGGGACTAACTTCATTCCCAACACCAGGAAGTAGCTCCTGCTGGCTTAATCCAGCAAGTATAGTCTATCTTCCTGGGTATGGGAATGGTTTATAAATGGGCATGCAACCCTGCCAGGGCTATGAGATACAAGGGAAATTGTCAGGGGCTTTAGGGAAAACTAGGGTGGATATTTCTTTAACTGGATGTGTGAGTGTGAAGATGTGATGGTTAGAGCTGTGCAGTCTTTTTGCCATCGTGAAGGTCCACCATGAGGATGAAACTCATTCACAGGGGAAAGCACACCTGAGACACACAGAAAAGACATATTCTTGATGACATTGTTTGAAACTCTGAATCAAACCACAGCTGAAGGAAGCATCAACTGAAATCTTAATTCATGGTCCTCACATTTCCTATTTTTTAAAAGTCAAGTTGTGCTCAATTCCTGTCACTTGCCACCTACAGGACTCTAACTGTTACATGGCAGTGTAGGAGGTTTAGGTCTTGCACTGCATCATGGGATATGAGATGGCTAGTGAGGGGTTATTGGTTGCTGGTTCAACTATTAATGATGTGATATTTTGTTTTCCATGTGGCCACTATTACCAATGCTTATCTCCCTGGGGTGCCTTATATGGAAGAGAGATGAGAGGTTCAAAGCAAACAGCAGAGCACATCAAACATTCCTGACTGTAAAACTCTATAGGTGCATCAATATGAATAATATGGTTCAGGGTTTTTATTTGTTTTTTTAATTTTTTTAATGGAAATAATTTAATTAACAATATTCAAATATTTCTGTTTATAGTTTTACAATATATGATTTCATGAAATCCTATGTGCCAAGGTAGAAGTGGCTGAATTTTACTTTCGTTTTTCTTATTCCTTTCAAATCCGACGGTTCTGTGCTACAGAATATTACCTAAAATTATACCTCAGAACTCCAGGTACACAAAACACTTGAGAAAAGGATTCCATGGCCAAGTAAGGCTATGAAATACCCTCTGACAACTCATGGGGTACTTCAATATCTTAAAAGCTTTGGCACATAGTAAAGCAGAGAAGCTTGTTTATTTTTGTTTCATTCACTTGACCATGAACTCTCTTCCCACCTGGCCATCAACTTTGTAATACCAAGTGAATCAGAGTGGGTTAGATAAGAATGATACTACCATGAAAACATTCTCTGTCACTGAAAGCCTGATCTTTTCTCAATTGTAGTTATAGTTATTCAGCAGAATAATCCATTCTTTTTGTTCAAATGCAATCAAACATTTGAGACACTATTTTTTTTTTAACTCCTGTTTGTACATACTTAATCCAATTTCTACCCACCAACAATTCTCTTTGAACTCTGGTTTCATACATGAAAGACAATAAATCTTTATTTACTAAAGCAAAGGACACAAGAAAACTGCAACGTTACAGTTACATACAGGTTTCAAGTCAGGCATGGTAGCTAGTGCTTATAGTCCCAGCTACTTGGAGGCTGAGGCAGGAGGATTGTTTGAGCCTAGCAGTTAGAGGTCAAGCCTGGGCAACATGGCAAGATTCTGTCTCAAACAAACAAATAAAACCAAAAATGTCACCAAAACCAACCAAACAAAAAAATCCTTGTTACTTGCAGGTTTCAATATTATGGTATCAGAGGATTTTTAACTGTTCTTGAATGGAAGGTGGAGCTGGGGATGGGAAGAAGCATTGGTGAAATGTGGCTTGAGCTATCTCAGGAGGTGCATGTGCACCTGTCACCAAAGAGGCTGCTGGGATTGTATAGTATATAGTAGATACTAGTTAATCATTGTTAATTAATAAAATAGTTAATCATTTTATCCAGATTTATATTTTTAGGGGAACCACTCTGGTGGTAGGTTGAAGATGGATTAGAATAAGTGTAAGATGCTTAAGGAGGGGAAGGAGGAAGATGGCAGTGGAGCTAGTCAGACTATTTGAGTCCTATTATGAGATTATGAGTGAGTGAGTGTATGGAAAATTTTGCAGATGTGTCTGTGAGTGGGTGTGTGAGTGGCTGACTGAACAGGGACTCAGGAACCAGTGGCCAGGGCTTTCCTGGTGAAGTGGCTGGTGCCATAGCTGCTCTGCTTGGACCCTAGTGCTTCCTGGGGCACAGAAGCTGAGGGCCATTTTTTAAAAAATCAGCAAAGCTCTTCCCAGGAAGAAGCTGCCAGGAGTGACTGCTGGCTCCAGGCTCTGCATCACCACTGCACATGGGCAGCAAGGGTGGTGGAGGGAGCATAGTGAGGGAGCCCAGAGACAGGACACCACTGGAGAAGATGAAATAGGTACCTGCCACCTTCTTGAAAACTGGACAGGTAAGTGCTCCATCTTGCTCACCATAGATCGACAGACCTGATCTCTGTGACTGGCATATTAACTACTGAGGGGTTGATCATGACCCAGAGGGAGTGTCCCAAAAGTACAAACTGAGTCTCAGGTGCCCCCCCCACCCTGAGTCAGCCATAGGACAAATGGTGTGACCAGAAAAGGATGAGGAAGACCCCTGAAAAGATCAACCAGTGAGTCTGGGGCTGACCCAACCCCCTCCTCCCCAGCAATCCTCTGTATGTCAGACCCACACAGCTGAGAGGGATGAACCCAGGCAGAGACTGGACATCAGCTGTGATAGGAGGGCTCTACTACAGGATAAGCCTGGCTGGAGTGTCCCCCACCAGTACCTGGGGAAGAGACAGTCCTGCATCTCCCTGCTGGAAAGGATCCCCCTGACCATATGAGAGTGGGAGGGGAGGACTGAAACTCCACCTGCACCCACAGCCTTCTCCTCCTTCCCTGCACTGGGCACTGGGAAAAGTGTAAATGAGACCACAGCTCCACAGGAGACAGACGAAGGGCTTACCTGAAAGCAGCTGAGAGGACCAATTACACAACTTGCCACAAGAGGGCAGGATATTTTTTGTGTTTGATTTTCATTTTACTCTTTTTTACTTTGTGTATGAATGTGTATGTGAGGGTTTGATCTACATTCCTCACCAACTTTTTTCTTTTTCTTTTGTTTTATGATTTCTGTTTATATATACATGTGAATGAGTGCTCATCTTTCAGTTTTTTCCTCTTTTGTTAGTTTAATGTGTGTGTAAATGTATGTGTGAGGGTTCAATCTGAATTCCATTTTTTCTCTTTTATTTCTTTTTCTCCTTTTGTTTTGTGTTGGGCACGTGCGTGTGTGTGTGTGTGTGTGTGTGTGTGTGTGTGTGTGTGTGTGTGGTTAATTGCTTTTTGCTTTGGCTACTGCTTTTGTTTTTCTGAGTTTTTATTTATTTTAAAATTTTTGTCCATGTTATTTTATTCTACTTTTCTCTGTTCTCCTTATTACTGTTACTGCATCTTGAACTCAGGGGATACACACACATACCCATTTTATTGTCATATAGAGTGGAGGTGGAGAGTAAGTCTCAGGGAACCTATGCCACAAACAATGAACATTGTGATTTGCAAGTAATTTCTGAATTGTAGCTCCCCATTCTCCATTGCATTCAACTCTCAAAACTACAAGAGACAGCAAAGCTTCCCACCCCTGTTTCAAAATAGAATGAACTCAGAGTCCTGATCAGGGAAGAATAAAGGACTGAGCAAACATCAGAAGTGAAAGCATCTCCCCCTGCCACTGAGTGATGGAACTAAAGAGAGCAGAAAGAAACCTGTCACAAATGAGGAAAAAAATCAGTGGAGGAACACAGGTAATTCCCAGTGTTACAAAGAGAAAATGCCTGAAAAATCAGATCTCAGAACCCCCCAAAATGAAAGTCACCAATTACTGGCCCCAGAATTCAACAGGGACTAGGGAATGGAAGGAAAGAGTGAATAAGACTCAAGAAAGACAAGATGTAACATTGAAAGAAATTGTAACAGAGATTTTGGTCATTAAAAAATTTCATCCAGGAAATAAATAACAAAATGACAAGCATAGAAAGCAGAATTACTAAAGCAGAAGAAAGAATCTCAGAACTTGAAGACTAAAACATGGAATTAACCTGATCTGTAAACAACATAGAAAGAAAACTCAGAAAGAAGGAACAAAGCCTCCAAGAGATGTGCAATCATATAAAGAGACTGAAACTACACCTGACTGGCATCCCAGAAGAAGAAAGGGAAACAGAGAACACCTTGGAGCAAGTATTCCAGGAGGTTATTCAAGAAAAATTTCCCCATCTCACCAGAGATGTGACCACCCAACCACAAGAAATATGGAGAATCTCCACAAGACACCTAATGAGAAGACTAAGCCCTAGACACATAGTAATTCACTTACACAACGTAAGTACAAAAGAAAAAATTCTAAAGACAGCAAGAGAAACGTCAGACTACCAACTGAGGAAAACCAATCAGAATAGCAGTAAACCTAGTAGCAGAAACATTACAAGCTAGAAGGGACTGGATTCCAATATTCAAACTCCTCAAAGATAAACAACTTCAACCAAGAATTTCCTACCCAGCCAAGCTCAGCTTCATCAGTGATAGAGAATTGAAATCCTTCCCAGATATCCAATCCTTAAGAGATTATGCAGCTTCCAGACCAGCTCTATAGGAGATGCTTAAAAAAGTACTAAGCACAGAAGAAAGAAGAAAAAAAAAAAAGAATGACCACATACTTCCCAAGAGAAGAGGAGAACACAGAATCAACAGAGAATGCACACAACTGCAAACTTGAAAACAATACATACATCAATCCAAAAGTTAAAAGAAAACAAACAAACAAAGAAAAAATTTTAAGGAATTTCATAAACAATCAAATTTCAATAATCAGCCTGAAAGTGAATGTACTAAATACACCACTGAAAAGGAACAGAATAACAAATTGGATAAAACATCATGACCCAATAATTTGCTGCATACAGGAATCTCATCTCACCACAAGGGACACACATAGACTCAAAGTTAGAGGATGGAAAATGAATTTCCAGGTGAATGGATCACAAAAGAAGGCAGTAGTCACAATCTCAATATCAGATAGAACAAACTGTAAGCTATCAAAAATTAAAAAGATATGGCAAGACACTATATAATGATAAAAGGTTGAATCCATCAACAAGAAATATCCATCCTAAACATATATGCACCCAACACAGGAGTGCCAGCATTTATAAAACAAATACTAGTAAATTTAAAAAAGATATTGACTCTAATGCTATCATAGCTGGGGACTTAAATATTCTGCTAATAATCCTAGATAGATCATCAGGGCAAAAATTCAACAAAGAGATCCAGAACCTCAACCTGACTTGACCAAATGGACTTGATAGATACCTACAGAACACTCCACCCAACAACCATAGAATATACATTCTACTCATCACCACATGGAACATGCTCTAAGATTGATCACATCATCGGCCATAAATCAAGCATAGACAAATTTCACAAGACTGAAATATTGCCATGCACCTTTTCAGACCATGGTGGAATAAAAATAAATATCAACATAAAAAAAATTGCCCTAAAACCCATGAAGACATGGACACTAAACAGCATGATGTCAGACAACTCCTGGGTCAACACAGAAATCAAAATATTTCTGGAAACAAATGAAAACAAAGAAACATCTTTACCAAACCTCTGGGATGCCATTAAAACAGTTCTAAGAGGGGAATTTATATCTCTATGAGACAGATCAAGAAAATGGAAAGATCACAAGTTAATAGCCTAACAAATAACCTAAGGGAACTGAAAAGACAAGACCACCAAAACTCCAATTTTAGCAGAAGAATTCAGATCACCAGTGTAAAAGCCCAAATACAGGACATGGAAGACAAAAATATCACAGAATAAAATTAACAAAACAAAAAGCTGGTTCTTTGAAAGAATAAGCAAGATTGATGGACACCTAGTCAGAATGACCAAGACAAAAAAGAGAAAAAGCCCAAATAAACAGAATCAGAAATGCAAAAGATCAAATCACAACTGCCCCAAAGAAATACAAAGGATTATCAGAGATTGCTATGCACACCTGTATGGAAACAAACTTGATAACCTAAATGAAATGGAGGACTTTCTGACATCTCACAATCTCCCAAGGTTGAAACAAGAAGACATTGAGACACTAAATAGACCAATAACAACCCACATAATTGGCTCCATCATAAGAAAACTACCTATGGAAAACAAGTCCTGGGCCAGATGGCTTTCCAGCAGAATTCTACAAAACATATAAGAAGGAATTGATACCAATCCTATTGAAAGTATTCCAGGCAACCAAGAAAGACAGAATTCTCCTCAAATCATTTTATGAAGCTAACATCACAGTGATACCCAGATTGAGTAAAGATATAGTAGAAAAAGAGAACTACAGGCCAATAACCCTAAAAACATAGATGCAAAATTTCTCAACAAGATTCTAACAAATTGGATCCAACAACACATCTCAAAAATCATCCACCATAACCAAGAAGGCTTCATCGCTGGGATGCAGGGCTGGTTTAACATCTGCAAGACCATGAATGTAATTAAATACATCAACAAATGTAAAATGATTATATCATTAGATGCAGAAAAAGATTTTGACAAAATCCAGTATTCCTTCTTGATAAAAACCCTTGAACACCTAAGAATAGAAGGCACATATCTAAAAACACTAAGTGTCATCTATGATAAACTCACAGTCAGCATATTGCTAAATGGACAGAAACTGGAAGCATTTCCCCTGTAAACAGGAACAAGACAAAGCTGCCCACTCTCACCCCTCCTGTTCAACATTGTGTTGGAAGTCATAGCTAGAGCAATTAAATAAGAAAAGGAAGTCAAGGGTATCCAAATAGAAAAGTAAGTAATTAAGTTATATCTCTTTGCTGATAATATGATTCTATACCTCAAAAATCTAAGATAATCTGTCAAAAACCTTTTTTCACTGGTAAAGTACTTTGGCAAAGTCTCAGAGTATAAAATAATTGTGCAAAAGACAGTCGCATGCATATACGCCAACAATTAGTCAGAGAACCAAATAAAAAGCACAATCCCATTCACATCAGCCACAAAAAATTGAAATACCTCAGTATCTTCCTAATCAGAGACATGAAAGACCTTTACAATGAAAACTACAAAACACTGCTCAAAGAAATCCAAGAAGACACAAACAAATGGAAAAATATTCCACGCTCATGGATAGGAAGAATCAACATTACTAACATGTCCATTCTACCAAAGGCAATCTACAGATTTATTACAATACTCATTAAATTACCAACATCATTCTTCTCAGACCTGGAAATGACAATACAGAAATTCATGTGGAAACATAAACAACCATGAATAGCCAAAACAATCCTTAGCAAAAGAAACAAAGTGGGAGGTATCACATTCCAGATTTTACACTTTACTATAAGGCTGCAGTAATCAAAACAGCCTGGTATTGGTATAAGAACGGGCATATAGACCAATGAACAGGATCAAGATTCCAGAAGCAAAACCTCAATTTCTCAACCAACTTTTTTTTGACGAAAGCTCCATCACCAGCCAATGGGGGCGGGGAAGAACCTATTCAGTAAATGGTGCTAGGAAAACTGGTTGGCCATATGCAGAAGATAGAAACAGGACTCCCACTTATCACCATACACAAACATCAACTCTAAATGGATCAAAGACCTAAACATAAAACCTCAAACTATAAGAATTTTAGAAAATGTAGGAGACACCCTTACAGAAATTGGAGTAGGCAATCAATTCCTGATCAAAACCTTAGTTTTCCATGCCATAAGAGATGAGATAGACAAGTGGGACCTCATCAAACCCAAAACTTCTGCAAAGCAAAAGAAATCATCAAGAGAGTGGGAAGACAGCCCACAGAGTGGGAAAAAATATTCGCCAGCTCTATATCTGACAAAGGCCTAACATACAGGATCTACAAGGAAAAAAAAATCCCCATTAAAAAGTAGGCAAAAGACATGAATAAACACTTCTCAAAAGGAGATATACAGGCATCCAAAAGATAAATGAAAAGTGCTCAGTCTCGCTCATCCTCAGAGAAGTGCAAATCAAAACCACACTGATATACCACCTAACACCAGTAAGAATGGCCATCATTAATAAAACAAACAATAACAGATGCTGGCAAGACTGTGGAGAAAAGGAATGCTTCTACACTGCTGGTGGGAATGCAAACTAGTTCAACTTCTATGGAAAACAGTGTAGCGATTTCTAAAAGAACTAGAAATTGACCTTCCATATGACCTAGCAATTCCCCTACTGAGAATATACCCAGAGGAACTCAAATCATTCTACAAAAAAAATACTTGCACATGCATGTTTATTGCAGCACTATTCACAACAGCAAAAACATGGAACCAACCGTGCTGCCCATTGAAACTGAACTGAATAAAAACAATGGGGCACATTTACACAATGGACTATTCTGTAGTCATAAAGAAGGACCAACATGTGAACTTCACAGCAATTTGGATGGATTTAGAGACTATAATCAATCACAGAAACAGAGAACACAATTCCATATGTTCTCACTCATAGGCAGACTCTGAACATTTACCATAATACTGTAAGAAAGGGAATGGCAATAGCAGAATATTGTTGGGGTGGGAGTGGGGACACAACAGCAATAAGGGTACCGGATCTCAAACTAGGCAAAGTGTAGACCAAAGGAAGGCCCAAACTTTACCTGTATGATGTCCACTTGTATACCCATCCTGAATTGTACCCTACATATTTAAAACAAAATATATGTAAACTAAAAAAAAAAAAGATGTTAAAGACGATAATTTCAATTATAGTCACTGAGTAAGTAACAGGAGTGAAGAAGAGGGAAGAACACAAGATGATTTTGCAGTTTCAGTGAATGGAGAGTAAAGTAACTAAGAAGGAGGCTCTTTGATCTTAAGAGTTTAAAATTGAGAAATATGTGAAAACCAACTCTGTATCGAGGCCCTATTTGTGCCAGGCATGGTACTATGCACAATGGGGAAGATGACTGTTTTCTAGCAGTTCAGAGTTTTGAGAAAAAATACTATGAAATACTATATGTGCTACGGTGGATATTTACTATTTTGTTTTGTTTTGGCTTCTCCCATTGACCCCTTTGTAGAATTCCCCATTGAATGTTGGTAGTTACTCCTGTTATGGAAGTCAAACGTGGCCAGACATTCCTTTTCTTTTTTCACTTCCTGACAGCTAGAGTTCCTTTAGGGGCCCAGGCTCAACCAATGATGTTCTTGACCAGATGTAGAATTCAAAGATATTGATGTGAAGGCATCGGATATTTAGAGATCATTTCTGGGTACGAGAGCTGTCCCCCAGTATCCTTCCAGTAAAGTCCTTTTCTGACCAAATTTCACCTGACACATATAAACACAGGGGCATTAATGCACATAAGACAGAACACAAAACATGATTTAGTAGAGTACAAAAGAGAGAAAGCCTGAAAGTTTGTTGCCAGTATTGAAGGAAATTCTTATGGTCCAACTTCCTGTCAATATGCATTAAAAATAATCTTCTCAAGGGGGAGGATTATAACATTCCCTCCTCTCAGAACTTAGTTTTTACAGGCTTTCTGAACTCTTCTCTTAAGGTGTGAAAGTACTTTACAGTAGGACTTATTTCTTTGATGTTGTTGCTTCAGACTTCCGTTAACTAAATATTGATGAATTTATATGATAACTTCCACCTGTTTGTTGGGATTAATTTACTAGCAAATAGTAGGTATATGTATTCTTTTAGGGATGAATAAAAATTATGAGAACTCAGATGTATTAAAAGCATAAAAGATTTCATGAGTTTAGGAAACAGACTGCTATTGTGTTTTTATGAAGTGTTTTTAATATATTGTATAAGAATGAAAATGGAAAGAGAGAAGATATTATTCAACTTAAAGAGTGGTCTTTAGAATATGATAGATAAGAAGTTGGACCACTAATGGCTAGAAGTGTGGATTGTCATAGTTATCTGTGCAATGATGAGAGCACTTAGCAACATTTTAATTGGTAAGTATTTATGATGGCTTAGGTTGTTTTTCCTATCTAGTGGTTTTAAAAAGTGATTGTCTACACATCCATTCTGGCTTCCCCCACAATTTTCTTTGCTAAGAAGAGATCTTTAAACAGTAATAACATCCCCTGATCTGAAATAGGGGCATAGAATAAGCTTGAGTTGGGACTGCTGGGACTTTGTCCTGGGTCTCCTACTTCCTGCAATCATCTCTGAGCTTTAGTTTTCTCTTTTTAAGAATAAAATAAACCCTCTTTATTAGCTTCAGAACCTTATTGTGAAGATTAAATTAATGCCAGATATAAGATGCCACCAATATCCCTCACTCTTCCCCTTACATAGCCTGCTAATTCTTACAGTTCTTTTTTAAAATTTTTATTTTAAAGATATAGGGTACAATTCAGGGTTAGGTATACAATGGTCATTATACAGGTAAAGTGTGGGCCTCACTTTGGTTCCCACTTCACCTGGTTTGAGATCAGGTACCCTTATTGATGAGATATGCCTCCCCACTTCCCTGGCAGTTTCCCACTACTGCCAATCCCTTTCTTGTAGTATTATGATAAATGTTCATGGTCCACTTATGAGTGAGAATATGTGGTACTCAGTTCTTTGTTTCTTTGATAGATCACTGAGTATTACAGACTCTACATCCATCCAAGGTGTTCCAAAGTTCATAATTTTGTCCTTTTTTATGGCTGTGTGATATTCCATCATGTATATGTACCACATTTTTTTATCCAGTCTACTTTCGATGGGCAGCACAGTTGATTATTGTGAATAGTGCTGCAATAAACATACATACACAGACATCTTTTTAATAGAACGACCCGATGTCCTCTGGGTATATTCCCAGAAGGGGGATTGTTCTTGATGTACCAGACCTGTTATTTCTGGACTATTCTCTCCTCTTCAAGAATGGAAGCTCCTTGAACTCAGGGGCTTTACAGGTTTTGTTAATTGCAATTGCTTGATTTCAAAAGCACAGAACAGTGCCTGGCACTGTATACTCAATACAATTTAGTTAACTCACCAAGTGAGCAAAGATATTGCTGTTTTTTAAAAAAAACTATAAATGCCTTTTGTGGGAGGTGTGTCTAATTGGTGATTAAGCCCAAAATGTTAGATTCAAGGGTGACTTTTCATAGTTGACCAATGATCTTGTATGTTTCCCATCATTACACATTATTACAAGACAAGATCGTTTGCATCCTCCTGAAATTTTCATGCGTTATTTGTGGTAACTATAGTTTTAATATTTATTTCAATACCATGTATTCCTGGGTTGCATGTATTTGCTACCTTATATGCCTTATAGAGGAATGTTGCCTTTATCAACAGAAAAATATGTGGAAATTTTGACTTGAACCTAACAGCCTAAATTTGACTTTTCCCAACACAAGTCATGAATAAAGCTATTTTTTTTTTTTTTAAGTTGGAGTCTCATTCTGTCGCCCAGACTGGAGTGCAGTGGCCGCTCCCAGCCACCGCAGCCTCAACCTGCTGGGCTCCGGCGATCCTTCCGCCTCAGCCTTCTGAGTAGCCGGAATTACAGGCATGCGCTACCATGCTCGGCTGATTTTTTTTTTATTTATTGTAGAGATGAGGTCTCGCTGCCCAGGTGGGTCTCGAACCCGTGAGCTCAGGCAATCCACTCACCTCGGCCTCCCAAAGGCGCAGGATTATAGGCTGAGCCACCAAGCCTGGCTTAAAGCTATTTTTTAAATAGAATCTATTACATGTTTACTGCTTAATGTTTTACCCCCTCATTCAATGAGTCTTATTTTCCTCATCGTAACCATTTAACATCTCTTCCCTATCTCATGGCTGTTTTTAATCCAGTTTTTTTTTTAATGTGGAGAAAAGATCCTTCACACAATAGCAAAAACAATATGTTCATCGAAAGTACTTTACATCCTAGGGTTGCTTCTACTGAATACTGCTTGTATGCTTTCATGTAAGACGAAGACTTTCTATTTTAAGGTTTGCCAGTCACCATATTATTTTCATCATCACCTCCAAAACCTTTCATTAACACAAATTGACTTTGGCACTATACTGTCCAACAGGACCTTTTCACAGAACCATAGACTTTCAGAGTTGGAAGTCACCTGAAGCAACCTGAATTTTTAATAGCATGCTTAATTACCATGTACTAACTTTAGATTTTCCTGAGATTTTTATCTAGTCTTTTTTATTCACATACAGTCAGACTTAAATTGTCTGTAGGCAGATGACTGAAGAAAATCATGCTTATTTAGTTTCTTTTTTTTTTTTTTTTACCTGTTTAAGTACATAATACAAATACATATGATAATTGAGGAAAATGGCTTACTGTATAATATGATGATAATTTAATGACAAGGTCAATAAAATAAGATTAATAGAGATTACTAGATAACTACCAGCTAGTATTTAGGAACATTTTAGAGTATGAAATTTTTGCAAAAATAATCCAGCAGGCAGAAAATTTCTTATATTGTCTTAACCAACAAATTTCTCTTTTACCAGGGAAAGTGGAATTGTTCCTGAGCTTGAGCACAGCTCTCCATAACATATGTATGTATCCTAATAAGAAAGGGAGAATCTACCAGTTTATCAGTCCAGATTAACTAGTTTAATATTGAGTCTTACAAAGTGTTTAAAAATACTGGGACATTTTTTCTTGTTCTGATGATTAAAGGACATCATAGGCACTTAGTATGTGAGGTGTTAGCAATCCTATAATATAAAAAAATTTTCTCTTATCCTGTAAGAATTTCAAATTCGTTTACATTCCTCATCAGACATTTGTGTAGGAGAAAGCCTGTTTATATTTATCAGAACCTAGAGACTATTTCAATTTGACATATGAACACATGGGCACATTTTGGCATAGTTTTAGTATACACTTAATTTTCTAAGTGTGCAACTACTGTACATATTGGTAGAAGATGGAAGATTGTATTTTTGTTTAGTTTGGAATTTTCTAAAGTTATTCAACTGTATCACATCACTGATGTGAACATGATATTTGATTCAAGAATCCTCCTCAGTCTTCCTTCTATGCGAGTGTAGCTGTTGTGCTCACAGTAATTGGTACAATTGTTTGAATTCTTCAAAATATCACCTAAGGGTACATCATGCCTGAGAACTAACACAAGAAAATTCATATTATTTGATTATATTACTTTTACTTAAGCATGATTTTATAGTTAAGGTATTATACATTGATTTAAAAATTTATGTAATTTGTGTCATTTATAAATTTTTAGGAGCACTATATAAAGGAAGCCCTATGAAATATTTGTTATTTGTGGTCAGGTGTGGTGGCTCACACCTGTAATCCCAGTAGGTTGGGAGGCTGAGATGAAAGAATTACTTGAGACCAGGAGTTTGACACCAGCTTTAGCAATGTAGCATGACCTCATCTCTACACAAAATTAAAAAAAAAAATTGGCTAGCATGGTATACACCTGTAGTCCCAGCTTCTGGAAAGGCTGAGGCAGGAAGATTGCTTGAGCCTAAGAGTTTGAGGCTGCAATGATTCATGTTCCCACCACTGCACTATAGCCTGGGATGATAGAGCAAGACTCTGTCTGGGGGGGGTAATATATATATATATATATTTAATATATGCTTTCTCTCTATATATGTATAAGTATTTGTTATTTATAAGGTCTATGAGTCAATGCAGTGACTTTTTTTTTTTTTTTAGATATAGTTTCACTCTGTTACCCAGGCTGGAATGCAGTGAACCTGATCACAGCTCACTTCAGGCTCTACTTCCTGGGTTCAGGTTATCCTCCCACCTCAACCTCCTGAGTAACTGGGACTATAGGCATGTGGTACCATGCCTGCTAATTTTTTCATATTTTATGGAGATGAGATCTCACCATGTTGCTCAGGCTGGTCTCGAAATCCCGGGCTCAAGCAATTTTCCTGACTTGGTCTCCCAAAGCATTGGGATTACAGGTGTGACCCACAGCACCCGGTCAATACAGTGACTTTGAAACTTAGTGTGCATCACTCCTGGAGGTCTTGTTAAAATCCAGATTGCTGAGCACCTTTCCTATCTTCCAGTTTCTGACTCAACAGACATGGGGAGAGGGCCTGATTATTTGCATTGCTGTGAAGCTATCTGCTAATACTGCTGCTGCTGATCCAGGTATCACACTTGGAAGAAACTGGTCTAATAGGTTTCAGAGCCTGATTAGAGCCATTGTGCATCTACATTGAGTTCACATCCATCTGATTTCAAAGATATTAATTAGATCTGAATTTTCTTAGATTAATTTGAATAAGGCCAGATACAGTGGCATATGCCTGTAACCACAGCACTTTAGGAGGTCAAGTTGGGAAGATCACTTGAGGCCAAGAGTTCAAGACCAGCATGGTCAATATCGTGAGACCCCATCTCTAATCGAGAATAGAAAAAAAGTTGACTAGAAGCATACATAATATATAAAAGGTAATCTAAATATAATTTACTTTGGATAGTCAGCACACACATATACTTGTTAGCAAATTCTTTTATTAAAGCAATGCTGTGCACAAATTTTTTTTTTTTTTAATAAACAGGTTTATAATTCTTTTGGAAAATCTGCAGACCAAACGAAGTGTAGGAGGGGACCTCTTGACCATTTGAAGTTTTGTTGAAAAATCTACTAGCAAAAGGAAAATTAAGATTAAATAGAAGAAAACGGCATAGAAATTTATTTAACATGTATACACAGGAGCTTTCAGGATGAAGACCCAAATATGCAGGGGGAATTGTCCATTGTTGCTTATATTAAACAAAGTATGGAAAGCTGTGAAGAAATATGATTGGATAAAAAGGGTATGATCTAATGCTAATAGATTGAATGGGGAAACCCAGCAAGGACTGTCTATCTAGATTCTTCTTGACCTCTCTGAGCATACATTTCTTTCTTTTAGAAATGGGGCTGGTCCCTCTTTGGAATGGGTTCTTACAACCTATAGTCAAACAAGGCAGGTCAGGGAATTTCTTTGTGGCCAGATTTTACACAGAAGGGTAGAGGGAAAAACAGAGTAATAATTTTAGGTTTTATGATTGTCTTCAAGGGAAACAAGTTCCAGGATCGATGACTCACCTTGGGAAAGAGGAAATCTAGTTTCTATGGCAAGCCTTGGGGGATAATGAGACTGAGAGATCCGAGGACAGAAGAATGTCAAAGAACAGCTTTCTTTTGAGGCTGCTTCCGAGGCCTTCATTTTGGGGTACTGCTTTCTGAGTCCCAACAGGGGCTTCTCACTTCCAATTTGGCTATGGAGTGGTCTTGCTCATGTTTTCTAGGACTGAGCAAAATATGGCCTGCCTCAGGAAATATCCCCAAACCCTTTTTGAGCTCTTTCATCACCATTTCAGTTTCATAATGGATGACTAATCATGATAGTGTCAAAATAAAGGAATTCCCCCAACGAGGAGTCTTGCCACCCACCACCAAGTTTTCCTGGTGGCACCATGAAAACAGGAGCAGAAACTATGATTTCTGTGGCTATGCTTAGCCCATAAAGAAATATCTAGTCATCTCTAGTTAGATACAAAAAATAGTTTTGTAATGATATGCCCAGTACAGTGCGATAAAGTGTCCGTCTCCATTTAAGGTAAAAGATTTTCTAATCTCTCAGCTTGACTCTGTGTGGACTGTCCATGGTAGGGAAAGAGGTGGCATGTAGTCACCTTTGTACTTTTTTTTTTTTTTTGAGTTGGAGTCTCGCTCTGTCGCCCAGACTGGAGTGCAGTGGCCGCTCCCGGCCACCACAGCCTCGACCTGCTGGACTCCGGCGATCCTTCCACCTCAGCCTTCCGAGTAGCCGGAATTACAGGCGTACGCCACCACGCTCGGCTAATTTTTGATTTATTGTAGAGATGAGGTCTCGCTGCCCAGGCGGGTCTCGAACCTGCAGGCTCAGGCAATCCACTCACCTCAGCCTCCCAAAGGCGTGGGATTACAGGCTGAGCCACGGAGCCCGGCTGTACTTTTTTCTTGAGTAGTACTTTACCCCCCACGCAGGGCGGTTTCCTGTTTGCTGGATTGAAGATGGGGTGGGAGGGAGAAGGCAGAGGTGGGAAAGGTATAACTTGATTGTCCCGGTGTTGTCATGGTGATGAAACACTGGCATTGTGGGGCTCTGGCAGACTCCAGACTCCGATGCAGCACATTTGTGGGTTACTCAGGCCCTTACCTCAGTTGAGGGAATTGAGTGAGTCTCTGCTGGCCGGTCACTGTTCCCCCAGCTCCTTAGTATCCAGAAGTCCTTTACTTTCTTGCTGCTGGGGTCTTTGCATACTTCTTGAGGGCACTGTGTGGCAGGGTCCAAGTCAATCCTAGAGCAGCCTATTCTTTTCCAGGTCTGCATTTGGTCTCCGGGGAACCTGCCTACATCTTTCCCCAACAGCAACCCGTGGAGTGCAGGCTGCCCCCAGTGCAGTCATTTCTTTTCTTCCAGGTGTCAGTCAGTGTTTTGCCCTTTAGATTTCTCATGAGTGAGTCATAAGTAAGTCCATGCTGGCCCCCTATGCTCCAGAAGATACTTACCAATCTTTCCAAGTGGTTCCACGAAAATCTTTCTCCTGGATTATAGAAGAGGGAAAAAGCAAAGCTTCCCTTTGTTTCATTGTAAGGGAGGGGGTCGTGGGGGTCTCGGAGCTCACCAAGTATCTGTTCTAGTCATTCCCTCCAGTCTCTCAATCCCTGTTACATGGATGAGCTTAGGGTCACAAACTGGCCCTCAAACTTCCTTTGCAAAATCTACTTTGATGGGCCTCCAACTCACTTCCAGACATGAGACAAGGTATCACCTTTCTTGCTTGGGGCTTCATTAGAAATGGAGATGGGAAATGTCTCCTTGTAACATGTTATTCCAGAAAAATATAGTGGCTTGGTTCACCCAGCAGAAAAAATATTTTGTTGATTGGTGGTGATCACAGAATCAAGTTGCTAGAAGTTAAACTGAAAAAATCATGAACAAAAACAAAACAAAACATAACAGAAGCTTCAAGGACATATGTATGCAAACAAGGCAGAAGTTTAATATTTACCAGGGTAGAAGAATGTGTCTGACTTGTTCACTGCTATAGAACCAGAGCTCAGCAGAGGTTCTAGCTCATGGTTTTCACTGAATGTTATGAGGAAGAGAAAACAAGAAAACAGAGATGCTGGAGGGGTCCGGTTTCAATCTCTTGCATGTGGTCAGCTAATTTTTCCAGCACCATTTACTAAATAGGTTCTCCTCTCCCCAGTGGTAGGTGGTGGAGGCTTTGTCAAAGATAAGTTGGTTAAGAAATTGAGGTTTTGCTTCTGGAATCTCAATTCTATTCCTTAGGTCTATATGCCTGTTCTTGTACCAATACCAGGCTGTTTTGATTATTGTAGCTTTATAAAAAGTTTAAAGTCTGGGAGTGTGATACTGCCTGTTTTATTTTTTATTATTTTTTTATTATTTTTTGTTTTTGCTGAGGATTGTTTTGACTATTCATGGTCATTTGTTTCCATATGAATTCCTGTATTGTGTTTCTAGGTCTGAGAAGAATGTTGCTGGTAATTTGATGGGTATTGCGTTAGATTGCCTTATGTAGAATGGACATCTTAACAAAGTTGATTCTTCCAGTCCATGTACATGGAATATTTTTCCACTTGTTTGTGTCATCTTTGATTTCTTTGAGCAGTGTTTTGTAGTTTTCATTGTAAAGATCTTTCATGTCTCTGATTAGGAAGATGCCAAGATACTTCATTTTTTTTTTTGTGGCTATTGTGAATGGAATTGTGCTTTTTATTTGGGTTTCTGTTTGTTTATTATTGGTATATGAAATTCGATTGTCTTTTGTACATTTATTTTATAACCTGAGACTTTGCCAAAGTCCTTTATCAGTGCAAGGAAGTTTTTAACAGATTCTCTTGGGTTTTCGAGGTATAGAATCATGTCATCTGCAAAGAGGGATAACTTTGATTTCCTCTTTTCCTATTTGGAAATGCTGATCGCATTCTCTTCTCTGATTTTTCTAGCTAGAACTTCCAAAACTATGTTGAACAGGAGGGGTGAGAGTGGACATTCTTGTCTTGTTCCAGTTTTCAGGGGAAATAGTTCCAGTTTCTCTCTGTTTAGCAGTATGCTGGCTGGGTTTCTTGTAGATGGCTCTTGCTATTTTGAGGTATGTTCCATCTATGCCTAGATGTTCAAGGGTTTTTATTAAGAAGTGGTGCTGGATTTTATCAAAAGCTTTTTTTCATTTAATGATATAATCATGTAGTTTTTGTTTTTACATCTGTTGATGTATTTAATTATGTTTATGGTCCTGTGAATGTTGAACCAGTCTTGCATCCCAGGGATGAAGCCTCCTTGGTCGTCGTGGTGGATGATTTTTGATATGTGTTGTTGAATCTGGTTTGCTAGGATCTTGTTGAGAATTTTAGCATCTATGCTCATCAAGGATATTTACCTGTAGTTCTCTTTCTTTGTTGGATCTTTACCTGGCTTGGGTATCAGTACGATGTTAGCTTTGTAAAATGATTTAGGGAGAGTTCTATCTTTCTCAATCACCTGGAATACTTTAATAGGATTGGTATCAGTTTCTCCTTGTATGTTTTGTAGAATTCTGCTGGAAAGCCATCTGGTCCAGGGCTTTTTTTCATAGGTCGTTTTCTTATGACATAGTCAAATTTCTGGATTGTTATTGGTCTATTTAGGGTCTTGATTTCTTCTTGTTTCAACCTGGGGAGGTTGTGTAATGTCAGAAAGTCCTTCATTTCCTTTACGTTTTCAAATTTGCGTCCATATAAATGTACATTGTAGTCTCTGACAATCTTTTGTATTTCTTTAGGGTCAGTTGAACTTGATTTGATCTTCACCAGCTCTTGATTTAATCAAAATTGCAGGGATTTTCTTTTCCCTAGTAATATTGTTTATTTTATTTGAAAAAAAAATTTGTTTTGAGAACTAGCTTGATGCTTCTGGTATACTGTTTTCTGCCATGAATCAATACATTAACGTCCATGGGCAAGTGCTTGTGTTTTGGGCTGTAGGCTGACAGAGGCACATGAACTGAGATCATACATTGCCAGCCCTGAATTCCACTCATGGAAGGTGTTATAGATCATTTCTTGAATTGAAAACTTCTGAGCTCAATTTGGCACTTTATGTCTTTATTTCTCCTATTCTTTTCTATTATCCAGTCTCTCATTCTCTCTGGTTAGTAAACTTTGTGTCTACCACAGTCTGTCAAAAATATATGTGGCTAGGTATGGTGGCTCACATCTATAATTCTAGCACTTTGGGAAGTTTAAAAGGGAGGATCCCTTGAACCCAGGTGTCCAAGATCAGACTGGGCAATAGTAAGACTCCATTTCTATAAAAAAAAATATAAAACTTAGCCAGGCATGGTGGTACACATCTATAGTTCCAGCTACTCATAGGGCACTGAAGTACGAGGATCACCTGAGCCCAGGAAGTCAAGGCTGCAGTGAGCTGTGACTGTGTCCTGCCCTTCATCCTGGACAACAGAGTGAGACCCCAACTCAAAAAAAAAAAAAGAAATGTGTTCTTGAGGATGCTTTTTTTTTTGGTTGCAAAAAATAGAGAAGGCAGTTGTCAGGAGTAATTAAAGATAATGCCAGTGATTACAACGATGATAATTACAAAGCCAAAATTTTTTGAGTTCTTACTATGTGCCATGTACTATGCTCAGAAATTAACATATGGATATTATCTTCTTTAATCTTGACAACAACCCTCTGAAGTAAAAATAATTTTAGCTAATATATTTTATGTTGTATTATAAGTGTTTCGTATGGATTATCTAAGTTAATTTAGTTTGGCATGATAGCTAAATTTTAAACATTTTTAAAAAATTTAAATGCTGCATACACCATAGGGTTGCCAAGATATACTCTGATTCCATTGAGTTACTAGGGTAGCCCTATGAAGTAGCTATTATTTTCACCTTTGTTTTACATATATGGAAACCGAGGCATAGAGATATTAAGAAAATTATTCAATGTCAAATAGCAAGCTAGTAGCAGACTCAATATTCAAACCTGGGTCTTTTTCACATCTGATTTTATGAATTAGGACTTTGTGATTCTGCCTAGGAATAGAAATAAAGATTAAAAAGTGTCAAAGTGTGAGTGCTGCATGGAATAAAAATTAAACATACACTTTCTCCTTCTAACCTGAGATGCTGTTGATAGATTTGAACCACAAACATCCGCCTTTGGTGAAGGAGCAGGATAGAAATAATGAGGTGAAGGTTATTTTCTCCTCTCACTTCTATTATTTTCATGATTAATGGTACAGAATGAATTTTCCACTGAGGTGTCATTTTCCCTTTTTTGCTTTTTTTTTTCCTTTTTGGTAAAGCTGAGTTGATTATCTTTTCATTTGCTTCTTCTTTTTTGGTACATTTTTCCTGGCTCAGCCACATATTTGGCAGGGACACTTCCACATTTTAATGTGTTGTCGTATTGTGATGTCTTTCATTCAAGGTTTATTATAAGATTTGACAAAATTGGTATCCTAAGAAAATCTAGAAAGATTTCCTGGTGTGTGTGTGTTATATACTCCCATAGGTAGTACAGTTCTGTCAATCTCCAATCGTTATTATTGTAAAAATTTTTTTTTTTTGAGTCAGAGTCTCATTCTGTTGCCCAGGTTAGAGTATAATGGTACACTCGTGGCTACTGCAGCCTCGACCTGCTGGCCTCAGGCTATCCTTCTGCCTCAGCCTTACAAGTAGCCGGAACTACAGACGCACGCCACCACTTCCAGCTAGTTTTTGTGATTTATTGTAGAGATGAAGTCTGGCCAAGCTGCCCAGCCTTGTCTGGAACCCCTGGGCTCAGGCAATCCTCTCACCTCTGCCTCCCAAAGTGCTGAGATTACAGATGTAAGCCACCATGCCCGGCCTATTATTGTAAATGTAAACCCTCTATTTGGAATTGTGGAGAAGGATTAACTTTGTATAATAGAGGAAAAAGACACTACTTTAGTAGGTTTTGTGGTCCCAATTTCCCCAGAAGAAAATACAGGCTCTGATCAAATGATTTCTATTGTACCTTTCCACACCAATACCATAATTTATGCTTGTACCTGCTGCAAATTAAATCAAAGTAGATGATGACAACTCAGTAGTGTTTTTTTAAATTAAAAAATCATTTAGACATCAACCATTAAACCACACTAAATTAAATCAACTTAGAGCTCTGCGGAAAGGAATTGTAAGTGAATACATTTGTTAGTAGATGAAAGTTGGTTGGCATGCAGTCATTAGGAGTGGGTGATAGTTTTTTTGGATGTAATGTGGAAAAGAACAGAGAACTGTTTTGGAATGCTTTTGAAGTTTTCCATTTCATTTCTAAATATCTGAAATTCTTCACAAGGTTCACAGCAGAATAATCTATAATTTCTGTTGGGTCCTAAAATGTCACATATCCCTTACTACTATGGAAGTTCAGGATATCTATAAATCAGGCTTCAGCAAGGGAAAATCAGAATCATTCAAAGATAACTCAAATAGTTTAAAATAAGAAAGAAAGGAATGAGGGAAGGAAGGAAGGAAGGAAGGAAGGAAGGAAGGAAGGAAGGAAGGAAGGAAGGAAGGAAGGAAGTAAGTTACTGAGCAATGTGCCAAGCATGAATGCTAGAATCTTAACGCATTAGGGAAGCCAAGGATTTGCAAATTAGATGAAGATTCACTGAGCTCGTAATGTAGCACTAAATTGTTAAAATGCAGCTTGTGGTCCTAGGGCATGACTGGGGTCTGGGAAAACAGTGTTGACACTCAGGGCTATGGAGTAAGATTATAAACCAGAATGCCTAGAAAAGCATATGTTCTAGCTCCATAATGTTAAAAAATGGACCAATATTCATGCCCATCAGCAAACATCCATCTGACAGACTATGAATAAAATTTTGAAGCACAAGATTGTCTACACAGCTTAGGCATAGTTCAAAGGAAGACATTTGATATTCATTCATTTTGCTCATTCAATCATCAAGCACATATTATCTATAATGTACAAAAGTCAAGCAGGTACACATATCATGGACATAAAAAGCCACAATACATAGTAGAAAGTGAATCATGCCAAAAGAAAGTTGAGATAAGGTTTGAGGCTGTTCAAAGAGAAAGAGCAGGGGACATCAGAAAAATATGGTTGAAAACATGACCCTTAAGCTGGGCCTTATGGGGTTGGTGTGTGTGCCTTGTAAAACCTGTCTCCCGGTCTGTCCAGCATCATTTTTACTGGGAAGTGTAAGAAACCTGATTTGGTGGTGGTCTCCAGCATGTTTGTTGGTTTCTTTTTGTAAAAGACTAAAACTATTGAAATATAATTAACATACAACAAAATGTACCTATCTTAAGAATTTGATGGGTTTTGACAATTGTATACACTCATGTGCCACCACCAAAACAAGATATAAAACATTTGCCTCGCTCCAGAATGTTCCCTCCAACTCCTTTCCAGTCAATATCCACTGCTCAGAGGCAGCCACTATTCTGGTTTCTACTATAGAATAGTTTTGCCTGTCTTTGAACGTCATATGTATACAATATGAACATTCTTGTGTCTAACTTCTTTTTTTTTTTTTGAGTTGGAGTCTCACTCTGTTGCCCAGACTGGAGTGCAGTGGCTGCTCCCGGCCACCGCAGCCTCGACCTGCTGGGCTCCGGCGATCCTTCCACCTCAGCCTTCCAAGTAGCCAGAATTACAGGCATGCGCTACCACGCCTGGCTGATTTTTTGATTTATTGTAGGGATGAGGTTTTGCTGCCCAGGCGGGTCTTGAACCCGCGGGCTCAGGCCATCCACTCATCTCAGCCTCCCAAAGGTGCAGGATTACAGGCTGAGCCACCGAGCCCGGCTGTGTCTAACTTCTTAGAAAACTTTTTGGCCGGGTTCAGTGGCTCAACCTGTAATCCCACCACTTTGGGAGGCCAAGGCGAGTGGATTGCCTGAACCTGTGGTTTCGAGACCTGCTCCGACAACTTAGTGAGACCTCGTCTCTACAATAAATCAAAAACTAGCCGGGCGTGGTAGTGTGCCTGTAGTTCTGGCTACTTGGAAGGCTGAGACAGAAGGACTGCCAGAGTCCAGCAGGTTGAGACTGTGGTGGCCGGGATCGTGCCACTGCACTCAAGTCTGGGCAGCAGAGTGAGACTCCAACTCAAAAAAAAAAATTTTTTTTTTTTAACATTTTTGTGAGATTCATTCATGTTGTTTTGTGTTTCTATAGTCTATTCCCTTTTATTTTGAATAATACTCCATTGCATAATCACACAGTTTATTCACCTTTTAAAAATTAAAATTATATTTTAGATTCAGGAGGTGTGTGCGTAGACTTGTTACATGGGTATATTGTGTGATGGTGAGGTTTGGACTTCTATTGAGCCTGTCGCCCAAATAGTAAACATGGTACTCATAGTTTTTCAACTCTTCTCTCTTCTTTCCTTCCCCACTTTAAGAGTCCCCAGTGTCTATTGTTCCCATCTTTATGTCCATGTGTACCCAATGTTTAACTTCCTCCAGCATTTTTCATGTATTTCTCTCTTGTGGTGGACACTGCCATCAGTAAAAATAACTCTTTATAAACTGAACTGGTAGTGGGGAGGGTTGGTAGGAAGTGTCAGAATTTGGTGGTAGTGGGAAGAAGTAGGGGATCAGTTGTACATTTACAATCTGAAATATCTCCCAGCTGATTCTGAAGTGGTCTTACATGGGCATGCCTCTCCTTCTGCTCGGAAATTACTACTAAAAAGACATGAGATATTAGAACATCAAAACTAAGTGCCACATTATCTATTATTATTATTATCTATCTAATAATGAGGAACACTAAAATTTATGAAGGGAAATATCTTATAATAAAAAGTGATATGTAAAATATAAATGCGGAGTACACATGCATATGTATGTGTATGTGTATAGATGAAAAAAATTATCAAAATATACATGTTCCCAGTAGTTGTCCTTCTGAATCTAACCAACTTGTAAGTTGATTCTAAAGTGTATTGTATAGATTAAAATGAAACAAAACTCTTTGTGTATGTTTACTATGCATCAGGCATTTGTCATGTGATCTACATGTTACCTCATTTAACAAACATAGATATTCCATATGGTGGTCATGATTATCTTCCCTTCTTTGTGCTTAACTGTCTCAAATAACTTTCCAGATATCACACACCTTGTAAGGGAAGGGATTCTAAGCAAAGCAGGCCCCTCCAGAGTTCATGCTCTTTATATTAGGCCAGTTATTTAACCTAACAACAAAATTAGCACACTTGTTAATTATTTTCTTTTTCCTTACATTTCCATACACAAAACAAATTGTCAACCTGAATAATTACTCCTTGCTTTTAGGGACATGACATGGATATCAGTTCTCGTTTCTTAAATCTTTTTCAGACAAAGAGTTCTTAGTCAAGTTTTGTTGGAGTAAATACTTCTGACGAAAACAGGAGACTGCATTTAACAAATGCTTTATGGCAGTAAAATTTCTGTCTACCCTCTGACCTGATTTTATTTGTGGTAAACAGCATGCCTTTATGAGATCAATGGCTAAGATAAATTTATCTTTGTCCTATGTTAACTGAACCTTGTGAAAGCTTTGACTTCACTGGTATGTTATTCTAACAGAGCTGAGTGGTCCACAGTTTCTGCTAGGCAGGAGATGTGGTAATTGTGCATACCTCTCAGCATTTTAATGTACCACAAAATATCCCTGGAAAACCACTGCTAGCCACTTTACTTTTTAATTAATTTATTCTAGCTATTATTTTTAAAATAGTAATATAATAATAAAAGCTGAGATGATGTAAACACAAAGCCATTACTCTGATTTAAATTTAAATGAACTAAAAACTGGACTTGAATTTTTATTGTGCATATTAGCATTTTAAATAACGATAAATACTGAATATTCATGGCTCAGCATGTTATCTCATTTCAATCATAACTAATTGCCTAATGAGGCTTGGTGAAATACTCTTTTGATGCTAAAGGCCCTTGACCATATTAATATACTTTAGATATCAAGTCATGATTGAGGGTTAAAAAAAGTACTTTTGAGAAGCGTGTGCAGTTTTATGTCAACACTCTAATCTTTAAAACAGCCCAAGTATTTGTAAGCTTCAATAATGGAAAAAACAACAATATTGGGCAGTAATGAAACAGGAAATGTTTAAATTGTTATTGCCCTAGGCAGAAATTTATCCAAGTAATAGTATTAAAATCTATACAACATTTCAGCTCTTAATATTGCCCAAATGGTTGAATTATATACCTGTGCCATAGATTTTCCTCTTTTGTGTAGCTTTCACATTGAAGCTAATTTAATTTTTATTGGCATGAATTATTTTCCTTTCAACTCCCAGATCAGTTCTCTAAAACAATATTTATCAGTTTCAACTCTCCTGAGGGGAATCCCTGAGATCCACAGAACTTAGAAAAAATAATCCTGTTTAGAAGCAAAACAATGTCATTTGATTCGATGTCAAATGGAATGTTTATTTTGAGGTGATAGCTCAAGGCATAAACTGTTTACTCTAAATGATTTGTTTTACTGTTGTTTTCTATTAATCAAGGCTGACTTTAGATTATGATATTAACCCTGTTGCGATCTTAATATTTATATTTAGAAGGAAGTCCTTTATATTTTCTCATTGTCTTTAGGAAATATTTATGTTTCTCTATCTTCAGTAAATGGTATTAAAAAGTTAAATTTCTTTGCTTTTTGCCTGCATTAGCCTTAAGTGCTGAGAAAAAGACACTCAATCACTTTCTAGCAGATATAAACTCATTTAATCACATGGAATGCTTAACCATCACATTATGCATTTCCAAACATAATTATAGTATGGCTCAACATGGGCTAAAATTCCATTTTCTATGGCCAATAAAAACAAGTTTTTGGCCCAGATCCAAAGTATGCCAAGTTTAACTTGAGTGTCTCAGAACTGTTTTAGCATACTAAACCCCAGAGAATTAGCTATCTTTTCCACTCTTTTTGCCTTGTTCTACTCAAATAATAAGAGTATTAAATTAAGTACTGAAGACCTTTTGGAAGTAAAAATAGTTATTTAGTTACATATGCATATATGTATGTTGGTAGATAGATAATGATATAGAGAAGCTAGGTATACCCATTGCTACTGAGCTGTTACTACTTCTTTGCTTTCTCAGTGGACCGAACAGGAGATGACAGAGATAGAGACAGAGAGCTATCTCTCCCCAAACTCAAAATTCATAAATGACATTTTTCTTAAGTATGATATAGTTATGCCTTTATTAATTGCCAACCTACTTTATGCAAAACAAAGCTAAAAGAAATGTATGGAATACAGAGATGAGTTATATTACACAAATGAGATGGGAAAGTTACGGCTAGTGGTGAATGAAAAAAATAAAAGTGCTATTGCTATAGGTGCCTTGGATGTGGGCATAAAGATGCTCAACAGCCACAAAGACAGATCATCTATCCCAGATTTGATTCTTAGGGAAGGCTTCTAGAAGCAGTACTGGGGGCTGAATGATAAGCTGAAAATAGCTGGAGTAAGAATTGAAGGAAGCATATTCTAGGCAGAGGAACTTAGAACTTTCTGGAGGGAGGACATCGTGATTTAGGTGAACTGAAAGTCATCCAATATAATTGAAACCTGGAATTTATGTCTATTTAGTGGATGAGGGTGTAGGGAGATTTTGAGAAGTATAGTTAAACTATATTATATAAATATATAATGATCATTTAGTATAATATGATATTAAAGAGTTAGATCATCTTGAGGACATCTGGGAACCGTTGAAAGATTTTACGTAAACAGAAATTCTATCCTTAAGGATCTTTATTTAGTTGATTACCAAAGATAATGTGTGTATACATAATTATTATCCAAAGAAGAATGTTTTATATGTCCTAGGAAAATTAGAGAAACAATGGTATGTGAGTTAAGAATTACAAGTTTATTTCTCTTGAAGAGCTCAGGCAAACCTTAGTGAAGGGAGACATTTTGGTTGGGTTTAATACTCAACATGTGCATAGATTACCCATTTTATTCATTACTTATTATTTTGTTTTGTTGTAAATCATTGTGAACATAGACACACACAGATGTCATTCTCCTGAAGTTGTTAACCTTGCTTCTGAAATATGGCATCATAAAATTGTAATGTAGCAGAATTTCTTATAAGATACAAAATTTCACGATAATGCTGACTTACACATTTACTGTGATCTTTCAAAGTCTAAGGTTTCAATATGATTTAAAAATTGAAGTTGCAACGCTCTTTTGAAAAACTTTCAATTTATTATAATTTCAAAATTAAAGTTGCAAGAATTATACAAGGAACAATAGAATAATTGTTTCTATTTTGTTGCATTTGTCAATCAATCTCTTTCATGTACTCTATACATGTATAATTAAACATGCATAAAATATGAATTTTTATTATATGAATACAATAAAATTATATATGTATTACATAATGCAATTTTTAATAACTCACTTGCACATCCATGGTACAAATATTAAAGGAATGTCAAATATTAAATATTAAAGGAATATTCAAGAAATTTATGCTACCTAATCTGCAGTTCTTATTCAAGTTTAATCTTTGGCCCAATAATATCTTTTATAACTATGTCATTCCTAGTCCAGGAACAAGTCTAAGATGATATATTGCATTTACTTGTCATGTCTCTTTAGTCTTTTAATTTGGAGTGGTTCTACAACTGTTCCTTGTGTTTTTTGACCTTGACATTTTTTAGAGTAGAGGTTATTTATTTGTAGACCTTCTCTGACTTTGGTTATGTCTGGAATTTCCAGACATAAAAAATTAGAAATTTTTATTTTTATTAAAGTGAGTAGATTTATTTTTGTGACATTGAGTCAAGAGGTATATAATGCTAGTTTGTCCTAATAGCCATGTAATAAGAGTAATATCCCATTTTAAAATTCTTTGAATTAATTGAAATTTATAGAAAGATAATTTGAGACTATATAAATATCCTGCTTCTTCTTCACTGAATTCCCACCCACTAATTTTACTATTCACTGATTTTCAAGCTCCATTGTGTTTCGGGTATTTATTAGCTGGTGTTTTCCAGTATAAAAAGAACTTTCTTTCCAATATTCATTTATTTATTTATGTCAATAATGATTCATTATTTTATTCACTGAGTAATAATACACTGTTGTAATTATTTACTTTGATGCTCAGATTTGTCCCAGATTTTATCAATGGAGCCACTTCAAACTTGTTCTGATGTGTCCTTACCATTCTTTGAATGCTTTCTTACTTTCTAGCACAATATATTCTGGTTTATGTTGCCCTAGATTCAGCCTGTTTTATAAGGAGTCCTAATTACTTTTGGTAGTGAGTGGTATGTAGAAGTCAATATTTGGGTGCTAGGTATTACTAGTGATTGGTATGTCATTGCTTCTTGGTCTTCTCACTAGATATAGCTAGGATTATATCTACAAGGGGAAACCCCCCAAAAACTGGAATTATCTTTTGGAGGGCAGACCCCTTGTAATACAGTCTTCTCCCATTAGGTAAGTTTTCTAGGAACCCTTAGGCATCAGTGTGCCAGCTAGTGTTGTTGTGATAGGCTGCATTTAGCTTCAGTGAACTTTTATTTTTTGAGATTCTTTCAATGTGATTGCCTGTTTCATGATGGGTGATTTACATGAACAACCTGCCCACGCTACATTGAGTGTTCAGCAGTTTTTGACCAAATATGGCATGGTCCCTGTGCCCACCCTCCCTATTCACCTGATCTTGCCCTGAGCACATTCTTTTGTTTTCCTTGAAGAAAAAAGTTCCCAAAAGGAAACATTTTGCTGATATGGAAAAGATGAAACAAAAAAACAGCAGAAGCACTAAAAGCCATCACAATTGATGAATGCAAAAGTTATTCTGAGCAATGGAAAAAGCATCTCAATAGGTGTATTTGTTTCATCAAACAGAGAATACTTTGATGGTGACTGAAGTTTAGACATGTAAGAATAAATACACAGTGCATATATACATACACACACACAATACTATATGCAATATATGTTTATATATTTATGTGCATATATATGTGTATATATATCCTATAGTTTATGCCAAGACCTCCAACTTTTATCCAATGCCATAGGATCTATTCTAGTTCTTCACCTTTCCCTGTGTGAAATACTCCATCTAATCAGGAGAAACCTGATTCCCATTGTTCTCAATAGCCTTTTACCCAATTCAGTGGAAAATTTTTATACATAAAATGATTATTTTATATATAAAATAATATTATTTTTCTATTTATCATATAAAATTATTCTTTTATATATAAAAATAAGTTTATGGATAAGAATAAACATACATTAGTGTTCAAGAAAAATTTTGTGGGGGAAGGGGAAAAAACTGAGAGAAAGTTGTTATTACCGAATGTTCAAGCATACTGAAAGCTACAGTAATTAAATTAGTTTGGTACTTGTGCAGAAAAATCAACAGAATAGAAGAGAAATAAAGCTAAATGAACTGATAGTTAAATGCATGATACAAGCAACATTTTAAATTACAGGAGAGAAAATACTGTATATTTTAAGCAAATAATATTGGGATAATAGGCATTTTGAATTACTTGGAAAAATAAAATTATAGTATAATAATGTGAGTATGTCTTAAATTTTAGGTACTGTTAATTCTTTTTCCAAAAGAGTGTATTTTATTTGGAATGTATTGTTTTTTAATAATGCAAATATATGTCAAGTATTTATTTTTCCTCTTCATAAATAAAAACACAGTAGGTATTTGCTGCATTTGAATGGGAATATATGATGCCTGCATATAGTTAGGAAAAATAAATAGCTGATGGTATGGTGTGATTTAAAGGGCATCTATAAATAAATAGCATCCTGTCATTCTGCCATAATTACTTACTGTTGGAGTTCTTGATAATTATGTCCTAAGATGTAAGAGCAGGTATTTATCATCTGCTAATATATTCGCACACTTGATTTCTTTGTCATGTCAACTGGCTCACAGTACCATTTTGAGCCGATGAAACACAGAACAGTTGAATTACTATAGAAATCAAGGAAGAAAATATGCAGAATATTAACTAGATGGAAGCTGCAGTTTGAAACCTGAACTTCCAGAAATCAAAATGGGAACACTGGGATTCTTGAAGTGAATCTTGAAAGGAAGATGAAGACACACAAGAGACACTGTGTCTACTTAAATTATATGCCCAGGGCCAGCAGAGTATTACTCCTTCTATGTATATACTAACCACAAAAGAAGGTAGTTCAAGTCAATACCACGCTAAGGAAGAAACAGTCAGGGCAACTTCGTCCTGATCTTTTCTTGGGTGTATCCTTCTGTTGAATTCCTGCATATGTCCTCCCCTCAAAAAAAAAACAAAACAAAACTTTTTTCGGAAACTTTAAATCAAGGCATTAAAGTAGAAAACAACAACAGCAACTTCCTTGTAGTGAAATATTGCCATGTAAACAAATGGTCATATTTCTTCTTTCTGTGACCTCAAATATTTGTACCGTTAGTCCATATCTTCCCTTTATATTTGTTTCCATAGGAACAAGTAACTGAAGTGTTTGTTTGGTATACCTAATCAGAAAAATTCCCTCAACCTCTATGTTTTTCTTGGTTTCAGAACTTTTTATCTCACTGAGCATATGATTGTTAAGAAATTGCTTTCAGGAAGGCCACCAGTAACTTCCATTTTGCTAAATTTGGTGGCAGTGTTTTTGTTCTTCTGTGACTGCTCTGTAGCTTTGATATCGGTGACACGTTTCTTCTATTTGACACCTCCTCCACTTTTATTGTTGGACAAATTTTTCCTCCTGACTTCCCAGTCTCTCTAGCTTCTTCACTGGGTACTCTTCCCTGGCCCCCTCAATTGCCGGGGTTTTGTTCTTGGTACGTTACTTTTCTAACATACCTGTTCTCTCTGAGCAAGACCATTCATGTTTATAGTTCTTTATTTATGCAGTTCCCTTCCCCCACATTTTTTCTTTATGATTGACTTTTTTACTTTTTCATTGGTTCCCTCCCTATCTGATTTAAATATCTAATTGTCCATTAAATACCTTCATGTGAGCCATCCTTTGGTATCACAAACTCACCATGCCCCACCCATGAACTTTCTTTCATATTCTTTCTTTTTATTAACAATCTGATGTAATTTTATACCATCCTCCTAGATAACAAATCAGAAACCTCAGTACTATCTTAGACTCCTTTTCTTTCTCATTCAGTGCATCTAAATACTCACTAAGCCTATGCATTATTTCTGTTAATGTCTCCTAAATGTGTTTGCTCTTTTCCAAATACTGTCTTTGCCTTACTTAAAACCACAATCATTTCTTACCCAGATTACTCTAACAGACATTTTACTGATACTCCTGCACCAACACCTGCAATCCTCACAAATATTTTCTATATATATTTTTCAGCAAGATCTTCCAAAACTTCAAAGTATAAGGTAGCAACCCACCAGTGACTTCCCACTGCCTGTTGGATATAGTCTCAGCTCCTTAGTATGGCAAGCATGATTTGACCTTTCTCTAGTTTTCCTGATTCATCCCCTGCCACTCCCCTCCTCACTTTTATCCTGAAGTCATACAAGATACTTGCCACTTCCTGAATGCTACAGTCTTTCATGCTTTTGCATTATTTTCTGCCTTCCTTTGACTGAACTGTCTTTCCCTCCTTTGTCTTTCTGGTAAACAATTCTCCCCTGGTGAACTTCTACTCACTGGCAACACCTAAAACAGCATAATTTCCTCGTGACTCTTCCTTTCTCTTACTTCTGTGCCTTTTTGGTTCCTTTTGTTTATTTTATAAATGTATTTATTGAATTGTATTGAAATTACTTTAAAAAATAGATCATATTTTTCCTTTAAACTTGAGTTCCTGAGAAGCTGTGTTTTAATAATCGTCATTCTCCTTACACCTGGTATGTTCTTGTCACATTGGCCAGGAAGTTATATTGTGTTGCTTTTGAAAGTAGTTAGAAGGCAACATTTTACCTAAAATTAAAATTGACCATTCAACATACCTTAGAAATGGCCCCAGCGGAGGCCAACATGGGGCTCTTTAGTAAGCCCAACAAAGACAGTGTTGCCTCCATTGTTGAAGCAGATTGTTTCTTTGACTGTGTATTGGGTGAAGAAGTTTGCATAAGAAATGTCTCTATCTTTAATATATGTAGCACTGAACAAAATGAGACTCTCATGTTATGGGAAGTCTTTAGGTTGAAGATCAAGGAAACAGCAGATTCACTTTCTTCAGCTCAAGGATAAACTTGAGAGGTAAGCTCTTGTTGAGAGGAAAAGCAAGAGGAATTCTGCACTGGTTGAGAGGGAGAATAACTTGACCTTGAAAGTCCCTTCAGATTCCAGGAGTCTGTGATTCTATTTATCACAAATAACTCATTACCTCAAGGTCAAAAAATGGATGTCCATGAACTCTTATACTGAAACAATGTGTATGTTCAAAACAGCAGCAGAGCTCTGTATTTGCAGGACAACTGAGGAAACTGAGTTCAGAATCTCCAAAAATGTAAGATTAGAATTAGTTAATAATATACTTGGAGCCCATCATTGGAAAAGTGCTCATAAAAAAGGAGCAAAAGAAGAGAGTAAATATGAAAACACAAAATGAATGTAAAGAACAGAGAGAAAGAATCAAAGTGAACCATGTTAGATGACCCCAATCCTGGAAGATGCTAGTATAAATGTATGGGCTGTGGTTGAAAGCAATCTTAGGTTAAGATCTTTGCTGTATCAGTCCAAGCTATGCAGTACTATCCATCTCTAAAACAGGGCTACTAATCCTACTGCAGATTGTTGTTGGGAGAAGTCACTGGAATACAGTCAATAGATTCCTCAGCACTGCCTGGTACCTATGTGCTCAGTAAATATGGCAATTTTAGCCGGGCTCGGTGGCTCAGCCTGTAATCCCACGCCTTTGGGAGGCTGAGGTGAGTGGATTGCCTGAGACCGCGGGTTTGTGATCTGCCTGGGCAACTTGGCAAGACCTCATCTCTACAATAAATCAAAAAATCAGTCAGGCTTGGTAGTGCATGCCTGTAATTCCGGCTACTCGGAAGGCTGAGGCGGAAGGGTCGCGGGGAGCCCAGCAGGTTGAGGCTGCAGTGGCCAGGAGCCGCCACTGCACTCCAGTCTGGGCGACAGAGTGAGACTCCAACTCAAAAAAAAAAAAAAAAAAAGGCAATTTTTAGTGGAGTACAGGGGATAGGTAATCTCATAGATAACTCTGACTTTTACATGTTTATGAATGAGGCCCATCCAGCCTTTTTAGTAAAAGATGAAACATCTTATGATGTGATTTTAAAAAATAGGAAATTTTGGTTAATCAATTATTTTTTTGTGATTTGAGTTGCTGTGGACATGATTTTAAAGACTGCATTGTATTACAGACACATCTCAGTATTGGGGAGCCATTCAGTATGCTGGGGATAGAACCACAATTTTTGTATATTTACTCTTACTTGATTTTTTTTCTCCTAGAATTTCTCAGTGATGTTTTTGATCAGATGTTTTGTTTATCCACTTTTGTTCAGTGAAGTTTATACATTAAACAAATGGCAAAATTTAAACTTTAAAGCCTCCGAATATTTAGTTTTCTGCTTTTCTTTATTCACTGACTCATCCATGTGAGAGGCTCATATTGTGTGAATGACCCAAACCAGACAAAAGTGTCACTGAAATCAAGTCTGAATTGCTGCTAGAGTTCAACCTAACCAAAATTATAAGGGAATTATATTTTTCAAGATATGATCAGCCAAGATGCTTTTTTTTCTTTAAGGCATCTATTAAAACTAAGAGTGTGATTATGAAAAGGCAGTGCAATATGTTAGTAGGAACAAAGATGTCGGCATCAGATAGAACACAATTCAAATCCTACTACTGTAATATACCGGCTTTCCAGCCTCTGGCACATTATGTAACTTTTCTGAACTCTAGTTTCCTTGAGTGTGAAGTATGTGAATCTACATTTGCTTGATTTCCAGTATTCCATTCTGATACTGGGCCATGTATTAGATGATACAGTAAATAATGTGTCTAGTGTGGAGCTTGGGAAAATGTCACTGGCCAGGTTAAATCCTTTATGGAATTGGATTTAGCATTTAATAAAATGAATGTACAAATAAATTAAGGTAACTGTAGCATGTCATAGAACAACTCATAGTAATGAGTATTGATATGAAAAATGAGATAGTGATTCCAGAGACAAGAGTGGCAAGGGGAGGTCATTCAAGGGACTTGGAGTGGGGAGAACAGTCAGCAGAAACAAAGAAAAGCTGAAGCTGAAATGCGTGTTTTGAGAATGGAGGGTACAAATACATATGTGGTCTGTATTTATTCTCTTCTGCTCATTTTTGTTTTAGAAAGGTAATGGGGTAGTAACTCATGTCTATACATTTGGGTTATTTACACAGAATCTGCCGTACACCCTATTGAAAGTTTGGCAAATTCAATGGCTGCTTCTACGCAAAGTCAGCATGAGTCATGGTTATCTTTATTGCTGTCTAATTCCAAAAGCTTGAAGAAGTCAACAGGTTAGCATTTAGGAATTTTCCATTTACTGACATTGATTCAATTCATTTCTTGCTGGTAGCTCTGAGTATTTATTCATAGGCATTACTGGAAATTTAAGACAGACTTTAAAAATTACTAATTGAATTTAGAGTCATGTTGAAACTAAACTTAAAAATATAGAAGAAAACTGATAAGGATGACTCAATACTGAAGTTAAGTTGATGATTTTGTGGTGGATTTCAGAACTGCAAAGAAACTGACCAAGTATCAGTATGCAGCTATCTGTGAACAACTTCTACTGACAGAAGAACTATAGATAAGAATGTCTTAGACATGTTCAGAAATTTATGGAAACTTCTGAATTACATGATTTTAATCTTTGCTATCACAGGGATCATTTCCCTAATTACAATCCTTCTCCTTATGTTATGGCATGGGCCTCTGTAACGCTGCAAGCTAACTGGCATGAGCCGCATCACAGTTTTCATCGACGATGTGCTCTTTAAATCATATGTTGCTGCATGGTGTGTGGGGCTCATGAAACACTCTGCTTCCTCTTATCCTGCTTGTTGAATATCTGTTCATCTTCCAAACCCTTGTTCAGTCATCTCCTTTTTAGTCCTCTCGCTCAAGATAATATTCTATTAAGCAGGCTTTGTCTTATAATGTTCATTTAACCATCCACTATGCAAAAGTCATTTCCTTTTAGAGTAGATTTATATGTTGCTTGATTACACACTGAGCAATAAGTGTTTGGCTATGAGAATCTGTTGTAAATGATTTCCTTTGTTGTTGCTGCTGTTTTCACAAAATGTCACACTATTCAAAGGAAGTTGTTTGATTGGCAGTTCTTGAGGCTGTCAGAACTTGTGGGAGTACTAATTGGAGTCAATCAAACTTTAACTGACCTGCTTCTACACTTCAATGACAAGGAGAAATTTCTCCTACTTTGTGAATTAGAAAAGTTCAGTCTGATGAATTTAAATGACTGGGGCACTAGCCAATTTGGGTAACAGCTTTTCCTTGTCACTGGGAGATATGAGTCTGAACTTATTATTAATTCCTTAAAAATAATAATTCTAAAATCTTTTGTTATTGAATTTGTGGTCGATAAACTTTAAATCTGACACATAAGTCAAGAGACTCTAGTATAAAATTAAGTTTCTCAGTCTCAGGTATTCCATTATAGCAACACAGAGTAGACTAAGAGAATGTTGTATTTGCTCTTGTTTGTGTAAAGCTCCTGATTTTAAGAAGTGTAGTGACAAATATTTTAATGTGAAACACATAGATAAGTATTAGGAATTGTTATGAAACATTGCAAGAAACCAATAAGAGTCTACTTTTAAGGTCTTACAGTTTTACATATGAGAAAAAAATATATTTTTGATTTAATTTAACTAGGTTTATTTTTGCAGTGGTAAGGAAGAGTGAAATGTTCTGCTCATTCTCGCAGTTACCAAAGACATCCTGCAGAATGGGTTTATTCATGCATTGAGCAGATAAATTTGTGAACCAAAATTACATGGATTATAATACCTGCTGTGAGGGAAATAAAGACAGTGCTATAGGTACAGGTATGTGAAATTCAGATAGGGTTGTCAGGAGAGTCACCTTTCTGAAGATATGACATTGCAGGGAATTCTGAACCATGAGCAGGATGAAGAACATTTCACACACAGAGAACAGCATGTGCAGAAGAGGCAGAACAGAGTGTGGAGTGCTCGAGGGCCAAAATGCCAATGTAGATAGTGGGAAATGAGCCAAAAGTCTAGGGTTTTGAGATGGGAGGTATAGGCAGTTAAGGACCAGATCAGGCAGAATGTTAGTACTGTGGTGTGGTAGGCTCATTATGCACCCACTGAAATGAGTTAGAAAGCTTCGGCACATAATGAGCATAATGTGCTAGTCTCTTTTCCATTTTGATGAGTATGACCTTTTCTGTGCCCCCCAGAGGCACCCATCTTGTGCAGGGGTGGGGAGTGGGATTAATGTATCACAAACTAAGGCCAAGACAAATCAGAAGCCAAGCTTTGTATACAAATGGAACTTTTGAGCTACCTGTTAGACAATAGCACACCAAAAAATATTCCCAAATTCCGGAAGTTCTACTTTATACCTATGATGAAGGCCTATAGAGTTGAACATTTGGTTTGCTATAAACTGTGGGCAAAGGGCACACAGGAGGTAAATTAAGGAATTTTTCTGCCACAAAGGATGGGGGAAAGCTCTCTTTTACCCTGATGAAGTGAAGAAAAAGATACCCAAATAGAAGGCATTTTGTACAAATGGTCAGAGTACTTTAACCTCTTACCTGTAGGCTGAAATCCCAGGGTGGAAAGGATGTTTAGTTGAAAGTAAGATCCTAAAGCAGAGAAGATTTTAGCTATGACAGAGTGAAAATGGTGGTATAGGGTAGCCAGTCCCAAGCATTTCTCAGTGCCTCTGTGGGATGGAGGCTCAGGAAGTCCTGTTGCCTCTGTAGGGATTTTAGATGTCAGCTAAGATGGGAGCAGAGTGTCTGTCATACGCATAATAAGAGGTGAGGGGATCCTACATAGACACCAAAGGGTTAAAAGCATCAGTAGTGATCCAGAGGGAAAACGTGGAATCGTGAAGCAACAGTGAAGGCTGAGATTGGCTCAATCTGCAACGAGTGACCATAGTTCCCTGATAGAGCCAATTGATCGGAGGAGCCATGGATTTTGGCTGTAGGTATCTACAGGGAACCAAGTGACCAGACAGATAAGAGGCAGAGACCTGAGGACATAAAGGAGTGCAGAGATTTTTAGGTTTGTGTCTAAGGCTATCTCTTTCTGCCACCTCTAGATTATAGAAACCCATCTTCTTATAAACTCAGTCATGTCCTTGAAGAAAAAAAGCAGGTTAAAGGAAATATAAAAGATTGTAATTTGCCAGATGTTTCTAAGTTTTTAGATAGAGAATATTTATACAAGAACATAATGAAATAGCATTAACAATCACTTTGTTCATGTATTCATTCATTTAATATATAACCATTGAGTATCTCCTACATACCAATCACAGGGAATTCAAAAGACACTAATCCCTGTGTTCCTTGAGCTTACATTTTAGTGAGGATAGTTTCAAGTTGAAGCTATAAGAAAACAAACAAACAAAACAGCTCAATCAGAAAAAATAAAGTTGCTACAATATATTTTCACATTTGAGCTATAAGGAGCTATATTTTTACAATTTATAACAGTGAGATGAAAAGTATTCTGGTGGTGTGCATGACCTTGTTGTGGTTAAGAAAAGCTAAAAGTGACTACAGTGTTTATTCTTGACTGGACACCCAATTTACATAATTTGATATTGTATCATAGGGTGAGTCAAGGAGTCACAGAATTTTAGTGGTCAAAAGGATCTTGACCACTGAAGGAGCTGAAGAGAAAATTTCTACTAGAGCTGCAATTTAAATATATGTTCTTTGACGCTAGTCCAGGGGTCTTTATATTAGGATAGAACTTCATTCAGATCTTAGCAGGAAATATTTATTGATTAGCCTGTTCAGTTCACTTTGATATCAGAAGGTCTTTTGCAAGAGTTTCTAGGAATGGCTCTTGTAAGTGTTAGAAACATAATGACCAATGGTCTGATATTTAAGTAGGGCAGTTAGGAGAAGAACAGACACTCCTTGAGTGGTGAGTTGTTTCTCTTTTCTCAATAGAAAGTAAAATATAACTCAGAAAGAACCCAGACAACCTTAGAGACAGAGGGCCCACCGACGTGACAACTCGCTTAGTGTGAATTAAAACTAGGGCTCGGGAATGAGACATGTGTGTTCAAATCTCAGTTCCATTTATCATGGATCAACTTGCTTCTTAATCTGTTATAAAGCTTGTAGCAAGAAATTTGTTATAAAAAAATGAATAAAATGCTGACAGTTGTGAATTACCTTGAAAAGATGAATCAGATTTAAGTTGTCTTGAAAATGATGCCACTCTTGCTCACTTATATGGAACAGTTTTCCCCAGAGGTAAATGGGCAGAGTTATGGTAAATTCACCAGCTGTAATTTACACTCTGTCATTTTCTCACAGTATACTTGGCCAAGTGGTGTTCCACTTTACCAATGCAACATTTCTTTTTCTTTCTTTTTTTTTTTTGGTTTGTTTTTTGTTTTTGAGTCGGAGTCTTACTCTGTCGCCCAGGCTGGAGTGCAGAGGCACTCTCTCAACCTGCTGGGCTCCGGCAGTCCTTCCGCCTCAGCCTTCCAAGTAGCTGGAACTACAGGCATGTGCTACCACGCCCAGCT